>NW_027520991.1:0-81032 GCF_052094955.1 Ictidomys tridecemlineatus
GCTAGCACAAACCGTGTGTGATTTAGAGTTCCAAATACATGTATCCCTATAGGACAAAACAGAGTGAAACCATAAAATGAAAACGGTTACTGCAAACGAAAGGTTTAACCTAGAAGAACGAAATTTGGCGAGCCAAGTGGGATTGGTGTACTGATCATTACCTGAAAGTATCATGAAGATTGGGTGAAAAAGTGTTTGCTGAGATTTCAGGCAACTTGTAGTTTTTTGGAAGCTTGGCAGGCCCTTTCCATGAAAGTGATTCTCACCAGTCTCTGCTTAGGGCTACATCAACAGCAAACAAACCATAGAGATAGAACTTGAAACTGCTTTATTGTGTCAAGTTTCAAAGAGCTAGCACAAACCGTGTTTGATTTAGAGTTCCAAATACATGTATCCCTATAAGTGAAAACAGAGTGAAACCTCAAAATGAAAACGGTTACTGCAAACGAACGGTTTAACCTAGAAGAACGAAATTTGGCGAGCCAAGTGGGATTGGTGTACTGATCATTACCTGAAAGTATCATCAAGATTGGGTGAAAAACTGTTTGCTGAGATTTCAGGCAACTCGTAGTTTTTTGGAAGCTTGGCAGGCCCTTTCCATGAAAGTGATTCTCGCCAGTCTCTGCTTAGGGCTACATCAACAGCAAACAAACCATCGAGACAGAACTTGAAACTGCTTTATTGTGTCAAGTTTCAAAGAGGTAGCACAAACCGTGTTTGATATAGAGTTCCAAATACATGTATCCCTATAGGAGAAAACAGTGAAACCTCAAAATGAAAACGGTTACTGCCAACGAATGGTTTAACCTAGAAGAACGAAATTTGGCGAGCCAAGTTGGATTGTTGTACTGATCATTACCTGAAAGTATCGTCAAGATTGGGTGAAAAAGTGTTTGCTGAGATTTCAGGCTACCTGTAGTTTTTTGGAAGCTTGGCAACCTTTTTCCATGAATGTGATTCTCCTCAGTCTCTGCTTAGGGCTACATCAACAGATAACAAACCACAGAGATAGAACTTGAAACTTCTTTATTGTGTCAAGTTTCAAAGAGCTAGCAAAAACTGTGTTTTATTTAGAGTTCCAAATACATGTATCCCTATAAGAGAAAACAGAGTGAAACCTCAAAATGAAAACGGTTACTGCAAACGAACGGTTTAACCTAGAAGAACGAAATTTGGCGAGTAAGTGGGATTGGTGTACTGATCATTACCTGAAAGTATAATCAAGATTGGGTGAAAAAGTGTTTGCTGAGATTTCAGGCAACTCGTAGTTTTTTGGAAGCTTGGCAAGCCCTTTCCATGAAAGTGATTCTCGCCAGTCTCTGCTTAGGGCTACATCAACAGCAAACAATCCATAGGGAGAACTTGAAACTGCTTTATTGTGTCAAGTTTCAAAGAGCTAGCACAAACCGTGTTTGATATAGAGTTCCAAATACATGTATCCCTATAGGAGAAAACAGTGTATCCTCAAAATGAAAACGGTTACTGCAAACGAACGGTTTAACCTAGAAGAACGAAATTTGGCGAGCCAAGTGGGATTGGTGTACTGATCATTACCTGAAAGTATCATCAAGATTGGGTGAAAAAGTGTTTGCTGAGATTTCAGGCTACCTGTAGTTTTTTGGAAGCTTGGCAACCTTTTTCCATGAATGTGATTCTCCTCAGTCTCTGCTTAGGGCTACATCTAGCAAACAAACCATAGAGATAGAACTTTAACTTCTTTATTGTGTCACGTTTCAAAGAGATAGCAAAAACTGTGTTTGATTTAGAGTTCCAAATACATGTATCCCTATAGGAGAAAACAGAGTGAAACCTCAAAATGAAAACGGTTACTGCAAAAGAACGGTTTAACCTAGAAGAAGTAAATTTGGCGAGCCAAGTGGCATTGGTGTACTGATCATTACCTGAAAGGATTATCAAGATTGGGTGAAAAAGTGTTTGCTGAGATTTCAAGCAACTCGTAGTTTTTTGGAAGCTTGGCAAGCCCTTTCTATGAAAGTGATCACGCCAGTCTCTTCTTAGGGCTACATTAACAGCAAACAAACCATAGAGATAGAACTTGAAACTGCTTTATTGTGTCAAGTTTCAAAGAGCTAGCACAAACCGTGTTTGATTTAGAGTTCCAAATACATGTATCCCTATAGGAGAAAACAGAGTGAAACCTCAAAATGAAAACGGTTACTTCAAACAAAAGGTTTAACCTGAAAAAACGAAATTTGGCGAGCCAAGTGGGATTGGTGTTCTTATCATTACCTGAAAGTATCATCAAGATTTGGTGAAAAAGTGTTTGCTGAGATTTAAGGCAACTCGTAGTTTTTTGGAAGCTTGGCAAGCCCTTTCCATGAAAGTGATTCTCGCAAGTCTCTGCTTAGTTCTACATCAACAGCAAACAAACCATACTGATACAACGTGAAACTGCTTTATTGTGTCAAGTTTCAAAGGGCTAGCACAAACCGTGTGTGATTTAGAGTTCCAAATACATGTATCACTATAGAAACCTCAAAATGAAAACGGTTACTGCAGACGAACGGTTTAAATAGAAGAACGAAATTTGGCGAGTAAGTGGGATTGGTGTACTGATCATTACCTGAAAGTATCATCAAAATTGGGTGAAAAAGTGTTTGCTCAGATTTCTGGCAACTCGTAGTTTTTTGGAAGCTTGACAAGCTCTTTCCATGAAAGTGATTCTCGCCAGTCTCTGCTTAGGGCTACATCAACAGCAAACAAACCATAGAGATAGAACTTGAAACTGTTTTATTGTGTCAAGTTTCAAAGAGCTAGCACAAACGATGTTTGATTTAGAGTTCCAAATACATGTGTGCCTATAGGAGAAAACAGAGTGAAACCTCAAAATGAAAACGGTTACTGCTAAGGAACGGTTTAACCTAGAATAACGAAATTTGGCAAGCCAAGTGGGATTGGTGTACTGATCATTACCTGAAAGTATCATCACGATTGGGTGAAAAAGTGTTTGCTGAGATTTCAGGCAACTCGTACTTTTTTGGAAGCTTGGCAGGCCCTTTCCATGAAAGTGATTCTCGTCACTCTCTTCTTAGGGCTACATAAAAAGCAAACAAACCATAGAGATAGAACTTGAAACTGCTTTATTGTCTCAAGTTTCAAAGAGCTAGCACAAACCGTGTTTGATTTAGAGTTCCAAATACATGTATCCCTAGCAGAGAAAACAGAGTGAAACCTCAAAATGAAAACGGTTACTGCAAACGAACGGTTTAACCTAGAAGAACGAAATTTGGCGAGCCAAGTGGGATTGGTGTACTGATCATTACCTGAAAGTATCATCAAGATTGGGTGAAAAAGTGTTTGCTGAGATTTCAGGCAACTCGTAGTTTTTTGGAAGCTTGGCAAGCCCTTTCCATGAAAGTGATTCTCGCCAGTCTCTGCTTAGGGCTACATCAACAGCAAACAAACCATAGAGACAGAACTTGAAACTGCTTTATTGTGTCAAGTTTCAAATAGCTAGCACAAACCGTGTTTGATATAGAGATCCAAATACATGTATCCCTATAGGAGAAAACAGTGAAACCTCAAAATGAAAACGGTTACTGCAAACGAACGGTTTAACCTAGAAGAACGAAATTTGGCGAGCCAAGTGGGATTGGTGTACTGATCATTACCTGAAGGTATCATCAAGATTGGGTGAAAAAGTGTTTACTGAGATTTCAGGAAACTCGTAATTTTTTGGAAGCTTGGCAGCCCTTTCCATGAAAGTGATTCTCGCCAGTCTCTGCTTAGGGCTACATCAACAGCAAACAAACCATAGAGATAGAACTTGAAACTGCTTTATTGTGTCAGTTTCAAAGAGCTAGCACAAAACCGAGTTTGATTTCGGGTTCCAAATACATGCATCCCTACAGGAGAAAACAGAGTGAAACCTCAAAATGAAAACGGTTACTGCAAACCAACGGTTTAACCTAGAAGAATGAAATTTAGTGAGCCAAGTGGGATTGGTGTACTGATCATTACCTGAAATTATCATCAAGATTGGGTGAAAAAGTGTTTGCTGAGATTTCAGGCAATTCGTAGTTTTTAGGAAGCTTGGCAGGCCCTTTCCATTAAAGTGATTCTCGCCAGTCTTTGCTAAGGGCTACATCAACAGCAAACAAACCATTGACATAGAACTTGAAACTGCTTTATTGTGTCAAGTTTCAAAGAGCTAGCACAAACCGTGTTTGATTTCGAGTTCCAAATACATGCATCCCTACAGGAGAAAATAGAGTGAAACCTCAAAATGAAAACGGTTACTGCAAACCAACGGTTTAACCTAAAAGAATGAAATTTAGTGAGCCAAGTGGGATTGGTGTACTGATCATTACCTGAAAGTATCATCAAGATTGGGTGAAAAAGTGTTTGCTGAGATTTCAGGCAACTCGTAGTTTTTTGGAAGCGTGGCAAGCCCTTTCCATGAAAGTGATTCTTGCCAGTCTCTGCTTAGGGCTACATCAACAGCAAACAAACAATAGAGATAGAACTTGAAACTGCTTTATTTTGTCAAGTTTCAAAGAGGTAGCAAAAACCATGTTTCATTTAGAGTTCCAAGTACATGTATCCCAATAGAAGAAAACAGTGAAACCTCAAAATGTAAACGGTTACTGCAAACGAACGGTTTAACCTAGAAGAACGAAATTTGGCGAGCCAAGTGAGATTGGTGTACTGATCATTACCTGAAAGTATCATCAAGATTGGGTGAAAAAGTGTTTGCTGAGATTTCAGGCAACTCGTAGTTTTTTGGATGCTAGGCAGGCCCTTTCCATGAAAGTGATTCTCGCCAGTCTCTTCTTAGGGCTACATTAACAGCAAACAAACCATAGAGAGAGAACTTGAAACTGCTTTATTGTGTCAAGTTTCAAAGAGCTAGCACAAACCCTGTTTGATTTAAAGTTCCAAATACATGTATCCCTATTGGAGCAAACAGAGTGAAACCTCAAAATGAAAACAGTTACTGCAAACGAACGGTTTAACCTAGAAGATCGAAATTTGGCGAGCCAAGTGGGATTGGTGTGCTGATAATTACCTGAAAGTGTAATCAAGATTGGGTGAAAAAGTGTTTGCTGAGATTTCAGGCAACTCCTAGTTTTTTGGAAGCTTGGCAAGCCCTTTCCATGAAAGTGATTCTCGCCAGTCTCTGCTTAGGGCTACATCAACAGCAAACAAACCTTAGAGATAGAACTTGAAACTGCTTTATTTTGTCAATTTTCAAAGAACTAGCACAAACCGTGTTTGATTTAGAGTTCCAAATACATGTATCCCAATAGATCAAAACTGAGTGAAACCTCAAAATGTAAATGGTTACTGCAAAGGAACGGTTTAACCAGGAGGAACGAAATTTGGCGAGCCAAGTGGGATTGGTGTACTGATCATTACCTGAAAGTATCATCAAGATTGGGTGAAAAAGTGTTTACTGAGATTTCAGGCAACTCGTAATTTTTTGGAAGCTTGGCAGGCCCTTTCCATGAAAGTGATTCTCTCCAGTCTCTGCTTAGGGCTACATCAACAGCAAACAAACCGTAGAGATAGAACTTGAAACTGCTTTATTGTGTCAGTTTCAAAGTGCTAGCACAAAACCGTGTTTGATTTCGAGTTCTAAATACATGCATCCCTACAGGAGAAAACAGAGTGAAACCTCAAAATGAAAACGGTTACTGCAAACCAACGGTTTAACCTAGAAGAATGAAATTTAGTGAGCCAAGTGGGATTGTTGTACTGATCATTACCTGAAATTATCATCAAGATTGGGTGAAAAAGTGTTTGCTGAGATTTCAGGCAATTCGTAGTTTTTAAAAAGCTTGGCAGGCCCTTTCCATTAAAGTGATTCTCGCCAGTCTCTGCTAAGGGCTACATCAACAGCAAACAAACCATTGACATAGAACTTGAAACTGCTTTATTGTGTCAATTTTCAAAGAGCTAGCACAAACCGTGTTTGATTTAGAGTTTCAAATACATGCATCCCTATAGGAGAAAACAGAGTGAAACCTCAAAATAAAACGGTTACTGCAAACCAACGGTTTAACCTAGAAGAACGAAATTTGGCGAGCCAAGTGGGATTTGTGTACTTATCATTAGTTGAAAGTATCATCAAGATTGGGTGAAAAAGTGTTTGCTGAGATTTCAGGCAACTCGTAGTTTTTTGGAAGCTTGGCAGGACCTTTCCATGAAAGTGATTCTCGACAGTCTCTGCTTAGGGCTACATCAACAGCAAACAAACCATACAGACAGAACTTTAAACTGCTTCATTGTGTCAAGTTTCAAAAAGCTAGCACAAACCGTGTTTGATTTAGAGTTTCAAATACATGCATCCCTATTGGAAAAAACAGAGTGAAACCTCAAAATGAAAACGGTTACTGCAAACGAACTGTTTAACCTAGAAGAACGAAATTTGGCAAGCCAAGTGGGATTGGTGTACTGATCATTACATGAAAGTATCATAAAGATTGGGTGAAAAAGTGTCTGCTGATATTTCAGGCAACTTGTAGTTTTTTGGAAGCTTGGCAGGCCCTTTTCATGAAAGTGATTCTCGCCAAACTCTGCTTAGGGCTACACCAACAGCAAACAAACCATAGAGATAGAACTTTAAACTGCTTTATTGTGTCAAGTTTCAAAGAGCTAGCAAAAACCGTGTTTGATTTAGAGTTCCAAACACATGTATCCCTATAGGAGAAAACAGAGTGAAACCTCAAAATGAAAACGGTTACTGCAAAGGAACAGTTTAACATAGAAGAACGAAACTTGGCGAGCCAATTGGGATTGGTGTACGGATCATTACCTGAAAGTATCATCAAGATTGGGTGAAAAAGTGTTTGCTGAGATTTCAGGCAACTCGTAGTTTTTTGGAAGCTTGTCAACCCCTTTCCATAAAAGTGATTCTCGCCAGTCTCTGCTTAGGGCTACATCAACAGCAAACAAACCATAGAGATAGAACTTGAAACTCCTTTATTGTGTCAAGTTTCAAAGAGCTAGCACAAACCGTGTTTGATTTAGAGTTCCAAATACATGTATCCCTATAGGACAAAACACAGAGAAACCTCAAAATGAAAACGGTTACTGCAAAAGAACGGTTTAACCTAGAAGAACGAAATTTGGCGAGCCAAGTGGGATTGGTGTACTGATCATTATCTGAAAGTATCATCAAGATTGGGTGAAAAAGTGTTTGCTGAGATTTCAGGCAACTCGTAGTTTTTTGGAAGCTTGGCAGGCCCTTTCCACGAAAGTGATTCTCGCCATTCTCTGCTTAGGGCTACATCAACAGCAAACAAACCATAGAGACAGAACTTGAAACTGCTTTATTGTGTCAAGTTTCAAAGAGCTAGCACAAACCGTGTTTGATTTAGAGTTCAAAATACATGTATCCCTATAGGAGAAAACAGAGTGAAACCTCAAAATGAAAACGGTTACTTCAAACAAAAGGTTTAACGTAAAAAAACGAAATTTGGCGAGCCAAGTGGGATTGGTGTTCTTATCATTACCTGAAAGTATCATCAAGATTTGGTGAAAAAGTGTTTGCTGAGATTTAAGGCAACTCGTAGTTTTTTGGAAGCTTGGCAAGCCCTTTCCATGAAAGTGATTCTCGCCAGTCTCTGCTTAGTTCTACATCAACAGCAAACAAACCATACTGATAGAACTGGACTGCTTTATTGTGTCAAGTTTCAAAGGGCTAGCACAAACCGTGTGTGATTTAGAGTTCCAAATACATGTATCCCTATAGGACAAAACAGAGTGAAACCTCAAAATGAAAACGATTACTGCAAACGAAATGTTTAACCTAGAAGAACGAAATTTGGCAAGCCAAGTGGGATTGGTGTACTGATCATTACCTGAAAGTATCATGAAGATTGGGTGAAAAAGTGTTTGCAGAGATTTCAGGCAACTTGTAGTTTTTTGGAAGCTTGGCAGGCCCTTTCCATGAAAGTGATTCTCGCCAGTCTCTGCTTAGGGCTACATCAACAGCAAAGAAACCATAGAGATAGAACTTGAAACTGCTTTATTGTGTCAAGTTTCAAAGAGCTAGCACAAACCGTGTTTGATTTAGAGTTCCAAATACATGTATCCCTATAAGTGAAAACAGAGTGAAACCTCAAAATGAAAACGGTTACTGCAAACGAACGGTTTAACCTAGAAGAACGAAATTTGGCGAGCCAAGTGGGATTGGTGTACTGATCATTACCTGAAAGTATCATCAAGATTGGGTGAAAAAGTGTTTGCTGAGATTTCAGGCAACTCGTAGTTTTTTGGAAGCTTGGCAGGCCCTTTCCATGAAAGTGATTCTCGCCAGTCTCTGCTTAGGGCTACATCAACAGATAACAAACCATAGAGATAGAACTTGAAACTTCTTTATTGTGTCAAGTTTCAAAGAGCTAGCACAAACTGTGTTTTATTTAGAGTTCCAAATACATGTATCCCTATAAGAGAAAACAGAGTGAAACCTCAAAATGAAACCGGTTAATGCAAACGAACGGTTTAACCTAGAAGAACTAAATTTGGCGAGCCAAGTGGCATTGGTGTACTGATCATTACCTGAAAGGATTATCAAGATTGGGTGAAAAAGTGTTTGCTGAGATTTCAAGCAACTCGTAGTTTTTTTGAAGCTTGGCAAGCCCTTTCTATGAAAGTGATCACGCCAGTCTCTTCTTAGGGCTACATTAACAGCAAACAAACCATAGAGATAGAACTTGAAACTGCTTTATTGTGTCAAGTTTCAAAGAGCTAGCACAAACCGTGTTTGATTTAGAGTTCCAAATACATGTATCCCTATAGGAGAAAACAGAGTGAAACCTCAAAATGAAAACGGTTACTTCAAACAAAAGGTTTAACCTGAAAAAACGAAATTTGGCGAGCCAAGTGGGATTGGTGTTCTTATCATTACCTGAAAGTATCGTCAAGATTGGGTGAAAAAGTGTTTGCTGAGATTTCAGGCAACTTGTAGTTTTTTGGAAGCTTGGCAACCTTTTCCATGAATGTGATTCTCCTCAGTCTCTGCTTAGGGCTACGTCAAGAGCAAACAAAAAATAGAGATAGAACTTGAAACTGCTGTATTGTGTCACGTTTCAAAGAGCTATTACAAACTGTGTTTGATTTAGAGTTCCAAATACATGTATCCCTATAGGAGAAAACAGTGTGAAACCTCAAAATGAAAACGGTTACTGCAAAAGAACGGTTTAACCTAGAAGAACGAAATTTGGCGAGCCAAGTGGGATTGGTGTACTGATCATTACCTGAAAGTATCATCAAGATTGGGTGAAAAAGTGTTGCTGAGATTTCAGGCAACTCGAAGTTTTTTGGAAGCTTGGCAAGCCGTTTCCATGAAAGTGATTCTCGCCAGTCTCTGCTTAGGGCTACATCAACAGCAAACAAACCATCGAGACAGAACTTAAAACTGCTTTATTGTGTCAAGTTTCAAAGAGGTAGCACAAACCGTGTTTGATATAGAGTTCCAAATACATGTATCCCTATAGGAGAAAACAGAGTGAAACCTCAAAATGAAAACGGTTACTGCAAACGAACGGTTTTACCTAGAAGAACGAAATTTGGCGAGCCAAGTGGGATTGGTGTACTGATCATTACCTGAAAGTATCGTCAAGATTGGGTGAAAAAGTGTTTGCTGAGATTTCAGGCTACCTGTAGTTTTTTGGAAGCTTGAAAAACTTTTTCCATGAATGTGATTCTCCTCAGTCTCTGCTTAGGGCTACATCAACAGGAAACAAACCACAGAGATAGAACTTGAAACTGCTTTATTGTGTCAAGTTTCAAAGAGCTAGCACAAACCGTGTTTGATTTAGAGTCCCAAATACATGTATCACTATAGAAACCTCAAAATGAAAACGGTTACTGCAGATGAACGGTTTAAATAGAAGAACGAAATTTGGCGAGACAAGTGGGATTGGTGTACTGATCATTACCTGAAAGTATCATCAAAATTGGGTGAAAAAGTGTTTGCTCAGATTTCTGGCAACTCGTAGTTTTTTGGAAGCTTGACAAGCTCTTTCCATGAAAGTGATTCTCGCCAGTCTCTGCTAAGGGCTACATCAACAGCAAACAAACCATTGAGATAGAACTTGAAACTGTTTTATTGTGTCAAGTTTCAAAGAGCTAGCACAAACGATGTTTGATTTAGAGTTCCAAATACATGTATCCCTATAGGAGAAAACAGAGTGAAACCTCAAAATGAAAACGGTTACTGCAAACAAACGGTTTAAATAGAAGAACGAAATTTGGCGAGACAAGTGGGATTGGTGGACTGATCATTACCTGAAAGTATCATCAAGATTGGGTGAAAAAGTGTTTGCTGAGATTTCAGGCAACTCGTAGTTTTTTGGAAGCTTGGCAGGCCCTTTCCATGAAAGTGATTCTTGCCAGTCTCTGCTTAGGGCTACATCAACAGCAAACAAACCATAGAGATAGAACTGAAAACTGCTTTATTGTGTCAAGTTTCAAAGAACTAGCACAAACTGTGTTTGATTTAGAGTTCCAAATACATGTATCCCTATAGGAGAAAACAGAGTGAAACCACAAAATGAAAACGGTTACTGCAAACGAACGGTTTAACCAAGAAGAACGAAATTTGGCCAACCTAGTGGGATTGGTGTACTGATCATTACCTGAAAGTATCATCAAGATTGGGTGAAAAAGTGTTTGCTGATATTTCACGCAACTCGTAGTTTTTTGGAAGCTTGGGAGGCCCTTTCCATGAAACTGATTCTCGCCAGTCTCTGCTTACGGTTACATCATCAGCAAATAAACCATAGAGATAGAACTTGAAACTGCTTTATTGTGTAAAGTTTCAAAGAGCTAGCACAAACCGTGTTTGATTTAGAGTTCCAAATACATGTATCCCTATAGGAGCAAAACAGAGTGAAACCTCAAAATGAAAACGGTTACTGCAAACGAACGGTTTAACATAGAAGAACGAAATTTGGCGAGCCAAGTGAGATTGGTGTTCTTATCATTACCTGAAAGAATCATCAAGATTGGGTAAAAAGTGTTTCTGAGATTTCAGGCAACTCGTATTTTTTTGGAAGCTTGGCAGGCCCTTTCCATAAAAGTGATTCTCGCCAGTCTCTGCTTAGGGCTACATCAATAGCAAACAAACCATAGAGATAGAACTTGAAATTGCTTTATTGTGTCAAGTTTCAAAGAGCTAGCATAAACCGTGTTTGATTTCGAGTTCCAAACACATGTATCCCTATAGGAGAAAACAGAGTGAAACCTCAAAATGAAAACGGTTACTGCAAACGAACGGTTTAACCTAGAAGAACGAAATTTGGCGAGCCAAGTGGGATTTGTGTACTTATCATTAGTTGAAAGTATCATCAAGATTGGGTGAAAAAGTGTTTGCTGAGATTTCAGGCAACTCGTAGTTTTTTGGAAGCTTGGCAGGACCTTTCCATGAAAGTGATTCTCGACAGTCTCTGCTTAGGGCTACATCAACAGCAAACAAACCATACAGACAGAACTTTAAACTGCTTCATTGTGTCAAGTTTCAAAAAGCTAGCACAAACCGTGTTTGATTTAGAGTTTCAAATACATGCATCCCTATTGGAAAAAACAGAGTGAAACCTCAAAATGAAAACGGTTACTGCAAACGAACTGTTTAACCTAGAAGAACGAAATTTGGCAAGCCAAGTGGGATTGGTGTACTGATCATTACATGAAAGTATCATAAAGATTGGGTGAAAAAGTGTCTGCTGATATTTCAGGCAACTTGTAGTTTTTTGGAAGCTTGGCAGGCCCTTTTCATGAAAGTGATTCTCGCCAAACTCTGCTTAGGGCTACACCAACAGCAAACAAACCATAGAGATAGAACTTTAAACTGCTTTATTGTGTCAAGTTTCAAAGAGCTAGCAAAAACCGTGTTTGATTTAGAGTTCCAAACACATGTATCCCTATAGGAGGAAACAGAGTGAAACCTCAAAATGAAAACGGTTACTGCAAAGGAACAGTTTAACATAGAAGAACGAAACTTGGCGAGCCAATTGGGATTGGTGTACGGATCATTACCTGAAAGTATCATCAAGATTGGGTGAAAAAGTGTTTGCTGAGATTTCAGGCAACTCGTAGTTTTTTGGAAGCTTGTCAACCCCTTTCCATAAAAGTGATTCTCGCCAGTCTCTGCTTAGGGCTACATCAACAGCAAACAAACCATAGAGATAGAACTTGAAACTCCTTTATTGTGTCAAGTTTCAAAGAGCTAGCACAAACCGTGTTTGATTTAGAGTTCCAAATACATGTATCCCTATAGGACAAAACACAGAGAAACCTCAAAATGAAAACGGTTACTGCAAAAGAACGGTTTAACCTAGAAGAACGAAATTTGGCGAGCCAAGTGGGATTGGTGTACTGATCATTATCTGAAAGTATCATCAAGATTGGGTGAAAAAGTGTTTGCTGAGATTTCAGGCAACTCGTAGTTTTTTGGAAGCTTGGCAGGCCCTTTCCACGAAAGTGATTCTCGCCATTCTCTGCTTAGGGCTACATCAACAGCAAACAAACCATAGAGACAGAACTTGAAACTGCTTTATTGTGTCAAGTTTCAAAGAGCTAGCACAAACCGTGTTTGATTTAGAGTTCAAAATACATGTATCCCTATAGGAGAAAACAGAGTGAAACCTCAAAATGAAAACGGTTACTTCAAACAAAAGGTTTAACGTAAAAAAACGAAATTTGGCGAGCCAAGTGGGATTGGTGTTCTTATCATTACCTGAAAGTATCATCAAGATTTGGTGAAAAAGTGTTTGCTGAGATTTAAGGCAACTCGTAGTTTTTTGGAAGCTTGGCAAGCCCTTTCCATGAAAGTGATTCTCGCCAGTCTCTGCTTAGTTCTACATCAACAGCAAACAAACCATACTGATAGAACTGGACTGCTTTATTGTGTCAAGTTTCAAAGGGCTAGCACAAACCGTGTGTGATTTAGAGTTCCAAATACATGTATCCCTATAGGACAAAACAGAGTGAAACCTCAAAATGAAAACGATTACTGCAAACGAAATGTTTAACCTAGAAGAACGAAATTTGGCAAGCCAAGTGGGATTGGTGTACTGATCATTACCTGAAAGTATCATGAAGATTGGGTGAAAAAGTGTTTGCAGAGATTTCAGGCAACTTGTAGTTTTTTGGAAGCTTGGCAGGCCCTTTCCATGAAAGTGATTCTCGCCAGTCTCTGCTTAGGGCTACATCAACAGCAAAGAAACCATAGAGATAGAACTTGAAACTGCTTTATTGTGTCAAGTTTCAAAGAGCTAGCACAAACCGTGTTTGATTTAGAGTTCCAAATACATGTATCCCTATAAGTGAAAACAGAGTGAAACCTCAAAATGAAAACGGTTACTGCAAACGAACGGTTTTACCTAGAAGAACGAAATTTGGCGAGCCAAGTGGGATTGGTGTACTGATCATTACCTGAAAGTATCATCAAGATTGGGTGAAAAAGTGTTTGCTGAGATTTCAGGCAACTCGTAGTTTTTTGGAAGCTTGGCAGGCCCTTTCCATGAAAGTGATTCTCGCCAGTCTCTGCTTAGGGCTACATCAACAGATAACAAACCATAGAGATAGAACTTGAAACTTCTTTATTGTGTCAAGTTTCAAAGAGCTAGCACAAACTGTGTTTTATTTAGAGTTCCAAATACATGTATCCCTATAAGAGAAAACAGAGTGAAACCTCAAAATGAAACCGGTTAATGCAAACGAACGGTTTAACCTAGAAGAACTAAATTTGGCGAGCCAAGTGGCATTGGTGTACTGATCATTACCTGAAAGGATTATCAAGATTGGGTGAAAAAGTGTTTGCTGAGATTTCAAGCAACTCGTAGTTTTTTGGAAGCTTGGCAAGCCCTTTCTATGAAAGTGATCACGCCAGTCTCTTCTTAGGGCTACATTAACAGCAAACAAACCATAGAGATAGAACTTGAAACTGCTTTATTGTGTCAAGTTTCAAAGAGCTAGCACAAACCGTGTTTGATTTAGAGTTCCAAATACATGTATCCCTATAGGAGAAAACAGAGTGAAACCTCAAAATGAAAACGGTTACTTCAAACAAAAGGTTTAACCTGAAAAAACGAAATTTGGCGAGCCAAGTGGGATTGGTGTTCTTATCATTACCTGAAAGTATCGTCAAGATTGGGTGAAAAAGTGTTTGCTGAGATTTCAGGCAACTTGTAGTTTTTTGGAAGCTTGGCAACCTTTTTCCATGAATGTGATTCTCCTCAGTCTCTGCTTAGGGCTACGTCAAGAGCAAACAAAAAATAGAGATAGAACTTGAAACTGCTGTATTGTGTCACGTTTCAAAGAGCTATTACAAACTGTGTTTGATTTAGAGTTCCAAATACATGTATCCCTATAGGAGAAAACAGTGTGAAACCTCAAAATGAAAACGGTTACTGCAAAAGAACGGTTTAACCTAGAAGAACGAAATTTGGCGAGCCAAGTGGGATTGGTGTACTGATCATTACCTGAAAGTATCATCAAGATTGGGTGAAAAAGTGTTGCTGAGATTTCAGGCAACTCGTAGTTTTTTGGAAGCTTGGCAAGCCGTTTCCATGAAAGTGATTCTCGCCAGTCTCTGCTTAGGGCTACATCAACAGCAAACAAACCATCGAGACAGAACTTAAAACTGCTTTATTGTGTCAAGTTTCAAAGAGGTAGCACAAACCGTGTTTGATATAGAGTTCCAAATACATGTATCCCTATAGGAGAAAACAGAGTGAAACCTCAAAATGAAAACGGTTACTGCAAACGAACGGTTTTACCTAGAAGAACGAAATTTGGCGAGCCAAGTGGGATTGGTGTACTGATCATTACCTGAAAGTATCGTCAAGATTGGGTGAAAAAGTGTTTGCTGAGATTTCAGGCTACCTGTAGTTTTTTGGAAGCTTGAAAAACTTTTTCCATGAATGTGATTCTCCTCAGTCTCTGCTTAGGGCTACATCAACAGCAAACAAACCACAGAGATAGAACTTGAAACTGCTTTATTGTGTCAAGTTTCAAAGAGCTAGCACAAACCGTGTTTGATTTAGAGTCCCAAATACATGTATCACTATAGAAACCTCAAAATGAAAACGGTTACTGCAGATGAACGGTTTAAATAGAAGAACGAAATTTGGCGAGACAAGTGGGATTGGTGTACTGATCATTACCTGAAAGTATCATCAAAATTGGGTGAAAAAGTGTTTGCTCAGATTTCTGGCAACTCGTAGTTTTTTGGAAGCTTGACAAGCTCTTTCCATGAAAGTGATTCTCGCCAGTCTCTGCTAAGGGCTACATCAACAGCAAACAAACCATTGAGATAGAACTTGAAACTGTTTTATTGTGTCAAGTTTCAAAGAGCTAGCACAAACGATGTTTGATTTAGAGTTCCAAATACATGTATCCCTATAGGAGAAAACAGAGTGAAACCTCAAAATGAAAACGGTTACTGCAAACAAACGGTTTAAATAGAAGAACGAAATTTGGCGAGACAAGTGAGATTGGTGTACTGATCATTACCTGAAAGTATCATCAAGATTGGGTGAAAAAGTGTTTGCTGAGATTTCAGGCAACTCGTAGTTTTTTGGTAGCTTGGCAGGCCCTTTCCATGAAAGTGATTCTCGCCACTCTCTTCTTAGGGCTACATCAACAGCAAACAAACCATAGAGATAGAACTTGAAATTGCTTTATTGTGTCATGTTTCAAAGAGCTAGCACAAACGATGTTTGATTTAGAGTTCCAAATACATGTATCCCTATAGGAGAAAACAGAGTGAAACCTCAAAATGAAAACGGTTACTGCAAACGAACGGTTTAACCTAGAAGAACGAAATTTGGCGAGCCAAGTGGGATTGGTGTACTGATCATTACCTGAAAGTATCATCAAGATTGGGTGAAAAAGTGTTTGCTGAGATTTCAGGCAACTCGTAGTTTTTTGGAAGCTTGGCAGGCCCTTTCCATGAAAGTGATTCTCGCCAGTCTCTGCTTAGGGCTACATCAACAGCAAACAATCCATAGAGACAGAACTTGAAACTGCTTTATTGTGTCAAGTTTCAAATAGCTAGCACAAACCGTGTTTGATACAGAGTTCCAAATACATGTATCCCTATAGGAGAAAACAGTGAAACCTCAAAATGAAAACGGTTACTGCAAACGAACGGTTTATCCTAGAAGAACGAAATTTGGCGAGCCAAGTGGGATTGGTGTACTGATCATTACCTGAAAGTATCGTCAAGATTGGGTGAAAAAGTGTTTGCTGAGATTTCAGGCAACTTGTAGTTTTTTGGAAGCTTGGCAACCTTTTTCCATGAATGTGATTCTCCTCAGTCTCTGCTTAGGGCTACGTCAAGAGCAAACAAAAAATAGAGATAGAACTTGAAACTGCTGTATTGTGTCACGTTTCAAAGAGCTATTACAAACTGTGTTTGATTTAGAGTTCCAAATACATGTATCCCTAGCAGAGAAAACAGAGTGAAACCTCAAAATGAAAACGGTTACTGCAAACGAACGGTTTAACCTAGAAGAACGAAATTTGGCGAGCCAAGTGGGATTGGTGTACTGATCATTACCTGAAAGTATCATCACGATTGGGTGAAAAAGTGTTTGCTGAGATTTCAGGCAACTCGTAGTTTTTTGGAAGCTTGGCAGGCCCTTTCCATGAAAGTGATTCTCGCCACTCTCTTCTTAGGACTACATCAACAGCAAACAAACCATAGAGATAGAACTTGAAACTGCTTTATTGTATCATGTTTCAAAGAGCTAGCACAAAACGTGTTTGATTTAGAGTTCCAAATACATGTGTGCCTATAGGAGAAAACAGAGTGAAACCTCAAAATGAAAACGGTTACTGCAAACAAACGGTTTAACCTAGAAGAACGAAATTTGGCGAGCCAAGTGGGATTGGTGTACTGATCATTACCTGAAAGTATCATCACGATTGGGTGAAAAAGTGTTTGCTGAGATTTCAGGCAACTTGCAGTTTTTTGAAAGCTTGGCAACCTTTTTCCATGAATGTGATTCTCCTCAGTCTCTGCTTAGGGCTACGTCAACAGCAAACAAACCATAGAAATAGAACTTGAAACTGCTGTATTGTGTCACGTTTCAAAGAGCTAGCACAAACTGTGTTTGATTTAGAGTTCCAAATACATGTATCCCTATAGGAGAAAACAGAGTGAAACCTCAAAATGAAAACGGTTACTGCAAAAGAACGGTTTAACCTAGAAGAACGAAATTTGGTGAGCCAAGTGGGATTGGTGTACTGATCATTACCTGAAAGTATCATCAAGATTGGGTGAAAAAGTGTTTGCTGAGATTTCAGGCAACTCGTAGTTTTTTGGAAGCTTGGCAAGCCGTTTCCATGAAAGTGATTCTCGCCAGTCTCTGCTTAGGGCTACATCAACAGCAAACAAACCATCGAGACGGAACTTGAAACTGCTTTATTGTGTCAAGTTTCAAAGAGGTAGCACAAACCGTGTTTGATATAGAGTTCCAAATACATGTATCCCTATAGGAGAAAACAGTGAAACCTCAAAATGAAAACGGTTACTGCAAACGAATGGTTTAACCTAGAAGAACGAAATTTGGCGAGCCAAGTTGGATTGTTGTACTGATCATTACCTGAAAGTATCGTCAAGATTGGGTGAAAAAGTGTTTGCTGAGATTTCAGGCTACCTGTAGTTTTTTGGAAGCTTGGCAACCTTTTTCCATGAATGTGATTCTCCTCAGTCTCTGCTTAGGGCTACGTCAACAGCAAACAAACCATAGAGATAGAACTTTAAACTTCTTTATTGTGTCACGTTTCAAAGAGCTAGCACAAACTGTGTTTGATTTAGAGTTCCAAATACATGTATCCCTATAGGAGAAAACAGAGTGAAACCTCAAAATAAAAACGGTTACTGCAAAAGAACGGTTTAACCTAGAAGAACTAAATTTGGCGAGCCAAGTGGGATTGGTGTACTGATCATTACCTGAAAGTATCATCAAGATTGGGTGAAAAAGTGTTTGCTGAGATTGCAAGCAACTCGTAGTTTTTTGGAAGCATGGCAAGCCCTTTCTATTAAAGTGATCACGCCAGTCTCTTCTTAGGGCTACATTAACAGCAAACAAACCATAGAGATAGAAAGTGAAACTGCTTTCTTGTGTCAAGTTTCAAAGAGCTAGCACAAACCGTGTTTGATTTAGAGTTCCAAATACATGTATCACTATAGAAACCTCAAAATGAAAACGGTTACTGCAGACGAACAGTTTAAATAGAAGAACGAAATGTGGCGAGACAAGTGGTATTGGTGTACTGATCATTACCTGAAAGTATCATCAAAATTGGGTGAAAATGTGTTTGCTCAGATTTCTGGCAACTCCTAGTTTTCTGGAAGCTTGACAAGCTCTTTCCATGAAAGTGATTCTCGCCAGTCTCTGCTTAGGGCTACATCAACAGCAAACAAACCATAGAGATAGAACTTGAAACTGCTTTATTGTGTCAAGTTTCAAAGAGCTAGCACAAACGATGTTTGATTTAGAGTTCCAAATACATGTATCCCTAGCAGAGAAAACAGAGTGAAACCTCAAAATGAAAACGGTTACTGCAAACGAACGGTTTAACCTAGAAGAACGAAATTTGGCGAGCCAAGTGGGATTGGTGTACTGATCATTACCTGAAAGTATCATCACGATTGGGTGAAAAAGTGTTTGCTGAGATTTCAGGCAACTCGTAGTTTTTTGGTAGCTTGGCAGGCCCTTTCCATGAAAGTGATTCTCGCCACTCTCTTCTTAGGGCTACATCAACAGCAAACAAACCATAGAGATAGAACTTGAAATTGCTTTATTGTGTCATGTTTCAAAGAGCTAGCACAAAACGTGTTTGATTTAGAGTTCCAAATACATGTGTGCCTATAGGAGAAAAAAGAATGAAACCTCAAAATGAAAACGGTTACTGCTAAGGAACGGTTTAACCTAGAAGAACGAAATTTGGCGAGCCAAGTGGGATTGGTGTACTGATCATTACCTGAAAGTATCATCACGATTGGGTGAAAAAGTGTTTGCTGAGATTTCAGGCAACTCGTAGTTTTTTGGAAGCTTGGCAGGCCCTTTCCATGAAAGTGATTCTCGCCAGTCTCTGCTTAGGGCTACATCAACAGCAAACAAACCATAGAGATAGAACTTGAAACTGCTTTATTGTGTCAAGTTTCAAAGAGCTAGCACAAACCGTGTTTGATTTAGAGTTCCAAATACATGTATTCCTATAGGAGAAAACAGAGTGAAACCTCAAAATGAAAACGGTTACTGCAAATGAACGGTTTAACCTAGAAGCACGAAATTTGGTGAGCCAAGTGGGATTGGTGTACTGATCATTACCTGAAAGTATCATCAAGATTGGGTGAAAAAGTGTTTGCTGAGATTTCAGGCAACTCGTAGTTTTTTGGAAGCTTGGCAAGCCGTTTCCATGAAAGTGATTCTCGCCAGTCTCTGCTTAGGGCTACATCAACAGCAAAAAATCCATAGAGACAGAACTTGAAACTGCTTTATTGTGTCAAGTTTCAAATAGCTAGCACAAACCGTGTTTGATATACAGTTCCAAATACATGTATCCGTATAGGAGAAAACAGTGAAACCTCAAAATGAAAACGGTTACTGCAAACGAATGGTTTAACCTAGAAGAACGAAATTTGGCGAGCCAAGTTGGATTGTTGTACTGATCATTACCTGAAAGTATCGTCAAGATTGGGTGAAAAAGAGTTTGCTGAGATTTCAGGCTACCTGTAGTTTTTTGGAAGCTTGGCAAACTTTTTCCATGAATGTGATTCTCCTCAGTCTCTGCTTAGGGCTACGTCAACAGCAAACAAACCATAGAGATAGAACTTTAAACTTCTTTATTGTGTCACGTTTCAAAGAGCTAGCACAAACTGTGTTTGATTTAGAGTTCCAAATACATGTATACCTATAGGAGAAAACAGAGTGAAACCTCAAAATAAAAACGGTTACTGCAAAAGAACGGTTTAACCTAGAAGAACTAAATTTGGCGAGCCAAGTGGGATTGGTGTACTGATCATTACCTGAAAGTATCATCAAGATTGGGTGAAAAAGTGTTTGCTGAGATTGCAAGCAACTCGTAGTTTTTTGGAAGCTTGGCAAGCCCTTTCTATTAAAGTGATCACGCCAGTCTCTTCTTAGGGCTACATTAACAGCAAACAAACCATAGAGATAGAACTTGAAACTGCTTTCTTGTGTCAAGTTTCAAAGAGCTAGCACAAACCGTGTTTATTTAGAGTTCCAAATACATGTATCACTATAGAAACCTCAAAATGAAAACGGTTACTGCAGACGAACAGTTTAAATAGAAGAACGAAATGTGGCGATACAAGTGGGATTGGTGTACTGATCATTACCTGAAAGTATCATCAAAATTGGGTGAAAATGTGTTTGCTCAGATTTCTGGCAACTCCTAGTTTTCTGGAAGCTTGACAAGCTCTTTCCATGAAAGTGATTCTCGCCAGTCTCTGCTTAGGGCTACATCAACAGCAAACAAACCATAGAGATAGAACTTGAAACTGCTTTATTGTGTCAAGTTTCAAAGAGCTAGCACAAACGATGTTTGATTTAGAGTTCCAAATACATGTATCCGTATAAGAGAAAACAGAGTGAAACCTCAAAATGAAAACGGTTACTGCAAACGAACGGTTTAACCTAGAAGAACGAAATTTGGCGAGCCAAGTGGGATTGGTGTACTGATCATTACCTGAAAGTATCATCAAGGTTGGGTGAAAAAGTGTTTGCTGAGATTTCAGGCAACTCGTAGTTTTTTGGAAGCTTGGCAAGCCCTTTCCATGAAAGTGATTCTCGCCAGCCTCTGCTTAGGGCTACATCAACAGCAAACAATCCATAGAGACAGAACTTGAAACTGCTTTATTGTGTCAAGTTTTAAATAGCTAGCACAAACCGTGTTTGATATAGAGTTCCAAATACATGTATCCCTATAGGAGAAAACAGTGAAACCTCAAAATGAAAACGGTTACTGCAAACGAACGGTTTATCCTAGAAGAACGAAATTTGGCAAGCCAAGTTGGATTGGTGTACTGATCATTACCTGAAAGTATCATCAAGATTGGGTGAAAAAGTGTTTGCTGAGATTTCAGGCAACTTGTAGTTTTTTGGAAGCTTGGCAACCTTTTTCCATGAATGTGATTCTCCTCAGTCTCTGCTTAGGGCTACGTCAAGAGCAAACAAAAAATAGAGATAGAACTTGAAACTGCTGTATTGTGTCACGTTTCAAAGAGCTATTACAAACTGTGTTTGATTTAGAGTTCCAAATACATGTATCCGTATAGGAGAAAACAGAGTGAAACCTCAAAATGAAAACGGTTACTGCAAAAGAACGGTTTAACCTAGAAGAACGAAATTTGGCGAGCCAAGTGGGATTGGTGTACTGATCATTACCTGAAAGTATCATCAAGATTGGGTGAAAAAGTGTTTGCTGAGATTTCAGGCAACTCGTAGTTTTTTGGAAGCTTGGCAAGCCGTTTCCATGAAAGTGATTCTCGCCAGTCTCTGCTTAGGGCTACATCAACAGCAAACAAACCATCGAGACGGAACTTGAAACTGCTTTATTGTGTCAAGTTTCAAAGAGGTAGCACAAACCGTGTTTGATATAGAGTTCCAAATACATGTATCCCTATAGGAGAAAACAGTGAAACCTCAAAATGAAAACGGTTACTGCAAACGAATGGTTTTACCTAGAAGACGAAATTTGGCGAGCCAAGTTGGATTGTTGTACTGATCATTACCTGAAAGTATCGTCAAGATTGGGTGAAAAAGTGTTTGCTGAGATTTCAGGCTACCTGTAGTTTTTTGGAAGCTTGGCAAACTTTTTCCATGAATGTGATTCTCCTCAGTCTCTGCTTAGGGCTACATCAACAGCAAACAAACCATAGAGATAGAACTTGAAACTGCTTTATTGTGTCAAGTTTCAAAGAGCTAGCACAAACCGTGTTTGATTTAGAGTTCCAAATACATGTATCACTATAGAAACCTCAAAATGAAAACGGTTACTGCATAAGAACGGTTTAAATAGAAGAACGAAATTTGGCGAGACAAGTGGGATTGGTGTACTGATCATTACCTGAAAGTATCATCAAAATTGGGTGAAAAAGTGTTTTCTCAGATTTCTGGCAACTCGTAGTTTTTTGGAAGCTTGACAAGCTCTTTCCATGAAAGTGATTCTCGCCAGTCTCTGCTTAGGGCTACATCAACAGCAAACAAACCATAGAGATAGAACTTGAAACTGTTTTATTGTGTCAAGTTTCAAAGAGCTAGCACAATCGATGTTTGATTTAGAGTTCCAAATACATGTATCCCTATAGGAGAAAACAGAGTGAAACCTCAAAATGAAAACGGTTACTGCAAACAAACGGTTTAAATAGAAGAACGAAATTTGGCGAGACAAGTGAGATTGGTGTACTGATAATTACCTGAAAGTATCATGAAGATTGGGTGAAAAAGTGTTTGCTGAGATTTCAGGCAACTCGTAGTTTTTTGGAAGCTTGGCAGGCCCTTTCCATGAAAGTGATTCTCGCCACTCTCTTCTTAGGGCTACATCAACAGCAAACAAACCATAGAGATAGAACTTGAAACTGCTTTATTGTGTCATGTTTCCAAGAGCTAGCACAAAACGTGTTTGATTTAGAGTTCCAAATACATGTGTGCCTATAGGAGAAAACAGAGTGAAACCTCAAAATGAAAACGGTTACTGCTAAGGAACGGTTTAACCTAGAATAACGAAATTTGGCGAGCCAACTGGGATTGGTGTACTGATCATTACCTGAAAGTATCATCACGTTTGGGTGAAAAAGTGTTTGCTGAGATTTCAGGCAACTCGTAGTTTTTTGGAAGCTTGGCAGGCCCTTTCTATGAAAGTGATTCTCGCCACTCTCTTCTTAGGGCTACATAAAAAGCAAACAAACCATAGAGATAGAACTTGAAACTACTTTATTGTGTCAAGTTTCAAAGAGCTAGCACAAACCGTGTTTGATTTAGAGTTCCAAATACATGTATCCCTAGCAGAGAAAACAGAGTGAAACCTCAAAATGAAAACGGTTACTGCAAACGAACGGTTTAACCTAGAAGAACGAAATTTGGCGAGCCAAGTGGGATTCGTGTACTGATCATTACCTGAAAGTATCATCAAGATTGGGTGAAAAAGTGTTTGCTGAGATTTCAGGCAACTCGTAGTTTTTTGGAAGCTTGGCAAGCCCTTTCCATGAAAGTGATTCTCGCCAGTCTCTGCTTAGGGCTACATCAACAGCAAAAAATCCATAGAGACAGAACTTGAAACTGCTTTATTGTGTCAAGTTTCAAAGAGCTAGCACAAACCGTGTTTGATATAGAGTTCCAAATACATGTATCCCTATAGGAGAAAACAGAGTGAAACCTGAAAATGAAAACGGTTACTGCAAAAGAACGGTTTAACCTAGAAGAACGAAATTTGGCGAGCCAAGTGGGATTGTTGTACTGATCATTACCTGAAAGTATCGTCAAGATTGGGTGAAAAAGTGTTTGCTGAGATTTCAGGCAACTTGTAGTTTTTTTAAGCTTGGCAACCTTTTTCCATGAATGTGATTCTCCTCAGTCTCTGCTTAGGGCTACGTCAAGAGCAAACAAAAAATAGAGATAGAACTTGAAACTGCTGTATTGTATCACGTTTCAAAGAGCTAGTACAAACTGTGTTTGATTTAGAGTTCCAAATACATGTATCCCTATAGGAGAAAACAGAGTGAAACCTGAAAATGAAAACGGTTACTGCAAAAGAACGGTTTAACCTAGAAGAACGAAATTTGGCGAGCCAAGTGGAATTGTTGTACTGATCATTACCTGAAAGTATCATCAAGATTGGGTGAAAAAGTGTTTGCTGAGATTTCAGGCAACTCGTAGTTTTTTTGAATCTTGTCAAGCCGTTTCCATGAAAGTGATTCTCGCCAGTCTCTGCTTAGGGCTACATCAACAGCAAACAAACCATCGAGACAGAACTTAAAACTGCTTTATTGTGTCAAGTTTCAAAGAGGTAGCACAAACCGTGTTTGATATAGAGTTCCAAATACATGTATCCCTATAGGAGAAAACAGTGAAACCTCAAAATGAAAACGGTTACTGCAAACGAATGGTTTAACCTAGAAGAATGAAATTTGGCGAGCCAAGTTGGATTGTTGTACTGATCTTTACCTGAAAGTATCTTCAAGATTGGGTGAAAAAGTGTTTGCTGAGATTTCAGGCTACCTGTAGTTTTTTGGAAGCTTGGCAAACTTTTTCCATGAATGTGATTCTCCTCAGTCTCTGCTTAGGGCTACATCAACAGCAAACAAACCATAGAGATAGAACTTGAAACTGCTTTATTGTGTCAAGTTTCAAAGAGCTAGCACAAACCGTGTTTGATTTAGAGTTCCAAATACATGTATCCGTATAAGAGAAAACAGAGTGAAACCTCAAAATGAAAACGGTTACTGCAAACGAACGGTTTAACCTAGAAGAACGAAATTTGGCGAGCCAAGTGGGATTGGTGTACTAATCATTAACTGAAAGTATCATCACGATTGGGTGAAAAAGTGTTTGCTGAGATTTCAGGCAACTCGTAGTTTTTTGGAAGCTTGGCAGGCCCTTTCCATTTAAGTGATTCTCGCCAGTCTCTGCTTAGGGCTACATCAACAGCAAACAAACCATAGAGATAGAACTTGAAACTGTTTTATTGTGTCAAGTTTCAAAGAGCTATTACAAACGATGTTTGATTTAGAGTTCCAAATACATGTATCCGTATAGGAGAAAACAGTGAAACCTCAAAAGGAAAACGGTTACTGCAAACGAATGGTTTAACCTAGAAGAACGAAATTTGGCGAGCCAAGTTGGATTATTGTACTGATCATTACCTGAAAGTATCGTCAAGATTGGGTGAAAAAGTGTTTGCTGAGATTTCAGGAAACTCGTAGTTTTTTGGAAGCTTGGCAAGCCCTTTCTATGAAAGTGATTCTCGCAAGTCTCTGCTTAGGGCTACATCAACAGCAAACAAACCATAGATATAGAACTTGAACCTTCTTTATTGTGTCAAGTTTCAAAGAGCTAGCACAAACTGTGTTTTATTTAGAGTTCCAAATACATATATCCCTATAGGAGAAAACAGAGTGAAACCTCAAAATGAAAACGGTTACTGCAAAAGAACGGTTTAACCTAGAAGAACGAAATTTGGCGAGCCAAGTGCGATTGGTGTACTGATCATTACCTGAAAGTATCATCAAGATTGGGTGAAAAAGTGTTTGCTGAGATTTCAGGCAACTCGTAGTTTTTTGGAAGCTTGGCAAGCCCTTTCTATGAAAGTGATTCTCGCAAGTCTCTGCTTAGGGCTACATCAACAGCAAACAAACCATAGAGATAGAACTTGAAACTGCTTTATTGTGTCATGTTTCAAAGAGCTAGCACAAACCGTGTTTGATTTAGAGTTCCAAATACATGTGTGCCTATTGGAAAAAACAGAGTGAAACCTCAAAATGCAAACTGTTACTGCTAAGGAACGGTTTAACCTAGAATAACGAAATTTGGCGAGCCAAGTGGGATTGGTGTACTGATCATTACCTGAAACTATCATCAAGATTGGGTGAAAAAATGTTTGTTGAGATTTCAGGCAACTCGTAGTTTTTTGGAAGCTTGGCAGGCCCTTTCCATGAAAGTGATCCTCGCCAGTCTCTGCTTAGGGCTACATCAACAACAAAAAAACCATAGAGATAGAACTTGAAACTGCTGTATTGTGTCAAGTTTCAAAGAGCTAGCACAAACCGTGTTTGATTTAGAGTTCCAAATACATGTATCCCTATAGCAGAAAACAGAGTGAAACATCAAAATAAATCCGGTTACTGCAAACGAACATATTAACCTAGAAGAACGAAATTTGGCGAGCCCAGTGGAATTGGTGTACTGATCATTACATGAAAGTATCATCAAGATTGGGTGAGAAAGTATTTGCTGAGATTTCACGCAACTGTTAGTTTTTTGGAAGCTTGGCAGGCCCTTTCCATGAAAGTGATTCTCGCCAGTCTCTGCTTAGGGCTACATCAACAGCAAACAAACCATAGTGATAGAACTTGAAACTGCTTTATTGTGTCAAGTTTCAAAGAGCTAGCACAAACTGTGTTTGATTTAGAGTTCCAAATACATGTATCCCTATAGGAGAAAACAGAGTGAAACCTCAAAATGAAAACGGTTACTGCAAACGAACGGTTTAACCTAGAAGAATGAAGTTTAGCGAGCCAAGTGGGATTTGTGTACTTATCATTACCTGAAAGTATCATCAAGATTGGGTGAAAAAGTGTTTGCTGAGATTTCAGGCAACTCGTAGTTTTTTGGAAGCTTGGCAGGCCCTTTCCATGAAAGTGATTCTCGCCAGTCTCTGCTTAGGGCTACATCAGCAGCAAACAAACCATAGAAATAGAACTTGAATCTGCTGTATTGTGTCAAGTTTCAAAGAGCTAGCACAAACCGCGTTTGATTTAGAGTTCCAAATACATGTATCCCTATAGGAGAAAACAGAGTGAAACCTCAAAATGAAAACGGTTACTGCAAACGAACGGTTTAACCTAAAAGAACGAATTTGGCGAGCCAAGTGGGATTGGTGTACTGATCATTACCTGAAAGTATCATCAAGATTGGGTGAAAAAGAGTTTGCTGAGATTTCAGGCAACTCGTACTTTTTTGGAAGCTTGGCAGGCCCTTTCCATGAAAGTGATTCTCGCCAGTCTCTGCTTAGGGCTACATCAACAGCAAACAAACCATAGAGATAGAACTTGAAACTGCTGTATTGTGTCAAGTTTCAAAGAGCTAGCAAAAACCGTGTTTGATTTAGAGTTCTAAATACATGTATCCCTATAGGAGAAAACAGAGTGAAACCTCAAAATGAAACCGGTTACTGCAAACGAACGGTTTAACCTAGAAGAACAAAATTTGGCGAGCCAAGTGGGATTGGTGTACTGATCATTACCTGAAAGTATCATCAAGATTGGGTGAAAAAGTGTTTGCAGAGATTTTAGGCAACTCGTAGTTTTTTGGAAGCTTGGCAGGCCCTTTCCATGAAAGTGATTCTCGACAGTCTCTGCTTAGGGCTACATAAACAGCAAAGAAACCATAGAGATAGAACTTGAAACTGCTTTATTGTGTCAAGTTTCAAAGAGCTAGCACAAACCGTGTTTGATTTAGAGTTCCAAATACATGTATCCCTATAGGAGAAAACAGAGTGAAACCTCAAAATGAAAATGGTTACTGCAAACGAACGGTTTAACCTAGAAGAACGAAATTTGGCGAGCCAAGTGGGATTGGTTTACTGATCATTACCTGAAAGTATCATCAAGATTGGGTGAAAAAGTTTTTGCTGAGATTTCAGGCAACTCGTAGTTTTTTGGAAGCTTGCCAGGCCCTTTCCATGAAAGTGATGCTCGCCAGTCTCTGCTTCCGGCTACATCAACAGCAAACAAACCATAGAGATAGAAATTGAAACTACTTTATTGTGTCAAGTTTCAAAGAGCTAGCACAAACCGTGTTTGATTTAGAGTTCCAAATACATGTATCCCTATAGGAGAAAACAGAGTGAAACCTCAAAATAAAAACAGTTACTGCAAACAAACGGTTCATCCTAGAAGAACGAAATTTGGTGAGCCACTTGGGATTGGTGTACTGATCATTACCTGAAAGTATCATCAAGATTGGGTGGAAAAGTGTTTGCTGAGATTTCAGGCAACTCGTAGTTTTTTAGAAGATTGGCAGGCCCTTTCCATGATAGTGATTCTCGCCAGTCTCTGCTTAGGGCTACATCAACAGCAAACAAACCATAGTGATAGAACTTGAAACTTCTTTATTGTGTCAAATTTCAAAGAGCTGGCACAAACCGTGTTTGATTTAGAGTTCCAAATACATGTATCCCTAGAGGAGAAAACAGAGTGAAACCTCAAAATGAAAACGGTTACTGCAAACGAACGGTTTAACCTAGAAGAACGAATTTGGTGAGCCATGTGGGATTGGTGTACTGATCATTACCTGAAAGTATCATCAAGATTGGGTGAAAAAATGTTTGCTGAGATTTCAGGCAACTCGTAGTTTTTTGTAAGCTTGGCAGGCCCTTTCCATGAAAGTGATTCTCGCCAGTCTGTACTTAGGGCTACATCAACAGCAAACAAACCATAGAGATAGAACTTGAAATTGCTTTATTGTGTCAAGTTTCAAAGAGCTAGGACAAACCGTGTTTGATTTAGAGATTCAAATACATGTATCCCTATAGGAGAAAACAGAGTGAAACCTCAAAATGAAAACGGTTACTGCAAACGAACGGTTTAACCTAGAAGAACGAAATTTGGCGAACCAAGTGGAATTGGTGTACTGATCATTACCTTAAAGTATCATCAAGATTGGGTGAAAAAGTGTTTGCTGAGATTTCAGGCAACTCGTAGTTTTTTGGAAGCTTGGCAGGCCCTTTCCATGAAAGTGATTCTCGCCAGTCTCTGCTTCCGGCTACATCAACAGCAAACAAACCATAGAGATAGAACTTGAAAAAATTTTGTCAAGTTTCAAAGAGCTAGTACAAACCGTGTTTGATTTAGAGTTCCAAATACATGTATCCCTATAGGAGAAAACAGAGTGAAACCTCAAAATGAAACCGGTTACTGCAAACGAACGGTTTAACCTAGAAGAACAAAATTTGGCGAGCCAAGTGGGATTGGTGTACTGATCATTACCTGAAAGTATCATCAAGATTGGGTGAGAAAGAGTTTGCTGAGATTGCAGGCAAGTCGTAGTTTTTTGGAAGCTTGGCAGGCCCTTTTCATGAAAGTGATTCTCGCCAGTCTCTGCTTAGGGCTACATCAACAGCAAACAAACCATAGAGATAGAACTTGAAACTGCTGTATTGTGTCAAGTTTCAAAGGGCTAGCACAAACCATGTTTGATTTAGAGTTCCAAATACATGTATCCCTATAGGAGAAAACAGAGTGAAACCTCACAATGAAAACGGTTACTGCAAACGAACGGTTGAACCTAGAGGAACGAAATTTGGCGAGCCAAGTGGGATTGGTGTACTGATGATTACCTGAAAGTATCATCAAGATTGGGTGAGAAAGTGTTTGCTGAGATTTCAGGCAACTCGTAGTTTTTTGGAAGCTTGGCAGGCCCTTTTCATGAAAGTGATTCTCGCCAGTCTCTGCTTAGGGGTACATCAACAGCAAACAAACGATAGAGATACAACTTGAAACTGCTGTATTGTGTCAAGTTTCAATGAGCTAGCACAAACCGTGTTTGATTTAGAGTTCCAAATACATGTATCCCTATATGAGAAAACAGAGTGAAACCTCAAAATGAAAACGGTTACTGCAAACGAACGGTTTAACCTAGAAGCACGAAATTTGGCGAGCCAGGTGGGATTGGTGTACTGATCATTACCTGAAAGTATCATCAAGATTGGGTGAGAACGTGTTTGCTGAGATTTCAGGCAATCGTACTTTTTTGGAAGCTTGGCAGGCCCTTTCCATGAAAGTGATTCACGCCAGTATCTGCTTAGGGTTACATCAACAGCAACCAAATCATAGAGATAGAACTTGAAACTGCTTTATTGTGTCAAGTTTCAAAGGGCTAGCACAAACCGAGTTTGATTTAGAGTTCCAAATACATGTATCCCTATAGGAGAAAACAGAGTGAAACCTCAAAATGAAACCGGTTACTGCAAACGAACTGTTTAACCTAGAAGAACGAAATTTGGCGAGCCAAGTGGGATTGGTGTACTGATCATTACCTGAAAGTATCATCAAGATTGGGTGAAAAAGTGTTTGCTGAGATTTCAGGCAACTCGTAGTTTTTTGGAAGCTTGGCAGGGCCTTTCCATGAAAGTGATTCTCGCCAGTCTCTGCTTAGGGCTACATCAACAGCAAACAAACCATAGAGATAGAACTTGAAACTGCTTTATTGTGTCAAGTTTCAAAGAGCTAGCACAAACCGTGTTTGATTTAGAGTTCCAAATACATGTATCCCTTTAGGAGAAAACAGAGTGAAACCTCAAAATGAAACCCGTTATGGCAAATGAACGGTTTAACCTAGAAGATCGAAATTTGGCGAGCCATGTGGAATTGGTGTACTGATCATTACCTGCTAGCACAAACCTTGTTTGATTTAGAGTTCCAAATACATGTATCCCTATAGGGAAAATCAGAGTGAAACCTCAAAATAAAAACGGTTACTGCAAGATTGGGTGAAAAAGTGTTTGCTGAGATTTCAGGCAACTCGTAGTTTTTTGGAAGCTTGGCAGGCCCTTTCCATGAAAGTGATTCTCGCCAGTCTCTGCTTAGGGCTACATCAACAGCAAAAAACCATAGAGATAGAACTTGAAACTCCTCTATTGTGTCAACTTTCAAAGAGCTAGCACAAACCGTGTTTGATTTAGAGTTCCAAATACATGTATCCCTATAGGAGAAAACAGATTGAAAAATCAAAATGAAATCGGTTACTGCAAACGAACGGTATAACCTAGAAGAACGAAATTTGACGAGCCTAGTGGGATTGGTGTACTGATCATTACCTGAAAGTATCATCAAGATTGGGTGAAAAAGTGTTTGCTGATATTTCAGGCAACTCGTAGTTTTTTGGAAGCTTGGCAGGCCCTTTCCATGAAAGTGATTCTCCCAGTCTCTGCTTAGGGCTACATCAACAGCAAACAAACCATAGAGATAGAACTTGAAACTGCTTTATTGTGGCAAGTTTCAAAGAGCTAGCACAAACCGTGTTTGATTTAGAGTTCCAAATACATGTATCCCTATAGGAGAAAACAGATGAAAACCTCCAAATGAAAACGGTTACTGCAAACGAATGGTTTAACCTAGAAGGACGAAATTTGGAGAGCCAAGTGGGATTCGTGTACTGATCATTACCTGAAAGTATCATCAAGATTGGGTGAAAAAGTGTTTGCTGAGATTTCAGGCAACTCGTAGTTTTTTGGAAGCTTGGCAGGCCCTTTCTATTTAAGAGATTCTCGCCAGTCTCTGCTTAGGGCTACATCAACAGCAAACAAATTATAGGGATAGAACTTGAAACTGCTTTATGTGTCAAGTTTCAAAGAGCTAGCACAAACCGTGTTTCATTTAGTGTTCCAAATACATGTATCCCTATAGGAGAAAACAGAGTGAAACCTCAAAATGAAAACGGTTACTGCAAACGAACGGTTTAACCCAGAAGAACAAAATTTGGTGAGCCAAGTGGGATTGGTGTACTGATCATTACCTGAAAGTATCGTCAAGATTGGGTGAAAAAGTGTTTGCTGAGATTTCAGGCAACTCATAGTTTTTTGGAAGCTTGGCAGGCCCTTTCCATGAAAGTGATTCTCTCCAGTCTCTGCTTAGGGCTACATCAACAGGAAACAAATCATAGAGAGAGAACTTGAAACTGCTTTATTGTGTCAAGTTTAAAAAGCTAGCACAAACCGTGTTTGATTTAGAGTTCCAAATACATGTATCCCTAAAGGAGAAAACATAGTGAAACCTCAAAATGAAACCGGTTACTGCAAACGAAGGGTTTAAACTAGAAGAACGAAATTTGGCGAGCCAAGTGGTATTGGTGTACTGATCATTACCTGAAAGTATCATCAAGATTGGGTGAAAAAGTGTTTGCTGAGATTTCAGGAAACTCGTAGTTTTTTAGAAGCTTGGCAGGCTCTTTCCATGAAAGTGATTCTCGCCAGTCTCTGCTTAGGGCTACATCAACAGCAACCAAATCATAGAGATATAACTTGAAACTGCTTTATTGTGTCAAGTTTCAAAAGCTAGCACAAACCGTGTTTGATTTAGAGTTCCAAATACATGTATCCCTATAGGAGAAAACAGATTTAAACCTCAAAATGAAAACGGTTACTGCAAACGAACGGTTTAATCTAGAAGAACAAAATTTGGCGAGACAAGTGGGATGTTTGTGCTGATCATTACCTGAAAGTATCATGAAGATTGGGTGAAAAAGTGTTTGCTGAGATTTCAGGAAACTCGTAGTTTTTTGGAAGCTTGGCAGGCCCTTTCCATGAAAGTGATTCTCGCCAGTCTCTGCTTAGGGTTACATCAACAGCAAACAAACCATAGAGATAGAACTTGAAACTGATTTATTGTGTCAAGTTTCAAAGAGCTAGCACAAACCATGTTTTATTTAGAGTTCCAAATACATGTATCCCTATAGGAGAAAACAGAGTGAAACCTCAAAATGAAACCGGTTACTGCAAACGAACGGTTTAACCCAGAAGAACGAAATTTGGCGAACCAAGTGGGACTGGTATACTGATCATTACCGGAAAGTATCATCAAGATTGGGTGAAAAAGTGTTGCTGAGATTTCAGGCAACTCGTAGTTTTTTGGAAGCTTGGCAGGCCCTTTCCATGAAAGTGATTCTCGCCGTCTCTGCTTAGGGCTACATCAACAGCAAACAAACCATAGAGATAGAACTTGAAATTGCTTTATTGTATGAAATTTTAAAGAGCTAGCACAAACCGTGTTTGATTTTGAGTTCAAAATACATGCATCCGTATAGGAGAAAACAGAGTGAAACCTCAAAATGAAATCGGTTACTGCAAACGAACGGTTTAACCCAGAAGAACACAATTTGCCGAGCGAAGTGGGATTGGTGTACTGATCATTACCTGAAAGTATCATCAAGATTGGGTGAAAAAGTGTTTGCTGAGATTTCAGGCAACTCGTAGTTTTTTGGAAGCTTGGCAGGCCCTTTCCATGAAAGTGATTCTCGCCAGTCTCTGCTTAGGGCTACATCAACAGCAACCAAATCATAGAGATAGAACTTGAAACTGCTTTATTGTGTCAAGTTTCAAAAGCTAGCACAAACCGTGTTTGATTTAGAATTCCAAATACATGTATCCCTATAGGAGAAAACAGAGTGAAACCTCAAAATGAAAACGGTTACTGCAAACGAACGGTTTAATCTAGAAGAACAAAATTTGGCGAGCCAAGTGGGATTGGTGTACTGATCATTACCTGAAAGTATCATCAAGATTGGGTAAAAAAGTGTTTGCTGAAATTTCAGGCAACTCGTAGTTTTTTGGAAGCTTGGCAGGCCCTTTCCATGAAAGTGATTCTCGCCAGTCTCTGCTTAGGGCTACATCAAAAGCAAAAAAAAAAAAAAATAGAGATAGAACTTGAAACTGCTTTATTGTGTCAAGTTTCAAAGAGCTAGCACAAACTGTGTTTGATTTAGAGATCCAAATACATGTATCCATATAGGAGAAAACAGAGTGAAACCTCAAAATGAAAACGGTTACTGCAAACGAACGGTTTAAACTAGAAGAACGAAATTTGGCTAGCCAAGTGGGATTATTGTACTGATCATTACCTGAAAGTATCATCAAGATTGGGTGAAAAAGTGTTTGGTGAGACTTCAGGCAACTCGTAGTTTTTTGGAAGCTTGGCAGGCCCTTTCCATGAAAGTGATTCTCGCCTGTCTCTGCCTAGTTCTACATCAACAGCAAACAAACCATAGAGACAGAACTTGAAACTGCTTTATTGTGTCAAGTTTCAAAGAGCTAGCACAAACCGGGTTTGATTTAGAGTTCCAAATACATGTATCCCTATAGGAGAAAACAGAGTGAAACCTCAAAATGAAAATGGTTACTGCAAACAAACGGTTTAACCTAGAACAACGAAATTAGGCGAGCCAAGTGGGATTGGTGTACTGATCATTACCTGAAAGTATCATCAAGATTGGGTGAAAAAGTGTTTGCTGAGATTTCAGGCAACTCGTAGTTTTTTGGAAGCTTGGCAGGCCCTTTCCATGAAAGTGATTCTCGCCGTCTCTGCTTAGGGCTACATCAACAGCAAACAAACCATAGAGATAGAACTTGAAACTGCTTTATTGTATGAAATTTCAAAGAGCTAGCACAAACCGTGTTTGATTTAGAGTTCAAAATACATGCATCCGTATAGGAGAAAACAGAGTGAAACCTCAAAATGAAATCGTTTACTGCAAACGAACGGTTTAACCCAGAAGAACACAATTTGCCTAGCCAAGTGGGATTGGTGTACTGATCATTACCTGAAAGTATCATCAAGATTGGGTGAAAAAGTGTTTGCTGAGATTTCAGGCAACTCGTAGTTTTTTGGAAGCTTGGCAGGCCCTTTCCATGAAAGTGATTCTCGCCAGTCTCTGCTTAGGGCTACATCAACAGCAAACAAACCTTAGAGATAGAACTTGAAACTGCTTTATTGTGTCAAGTTTCAAAGAGCTAGCACAAACCGTGTTTGATTTAGAGTTCCAAATACATGTATCCCTATAGGAGAAAACAGAGTGAAACCTCAAAATGAAAACTGTTACTGCAAACGAACGGTTAAACCTAGAAGAACAAAATATGGCGAGCCAAGTTGGAATGGTGTATACTATTCATTACCTGAAAGTATCATCAAGATGGGGTGAAAAAGTGTTTGCTGATATTTCAGGCAACTCGTAGTTGTTTGGAAGCTTGGCAGGCCATTTCTATGAATGTGATTCTCGCCAGTCTCTGCTTAGGGCTACATCAACAGCAAACAAACCATAGTGATAGAACTTGAAACTGGTTTATTTTGTCAAGTTTCAAAGAGCTAGCACAAACCGTGTTTGATTTAGAGTTCCAAATACATGTATCCCTATAGGAGAAAACAGAGTGAAACCTCAAAATGAAAACGGTAACTGCAATCGAACGGTTTAACCTAGAAGAACGAAATTTGGCGAGCCAAGTGGAATTCGTGTACTGATCATTACCTGAAAGTATCATCAAGATTGGGTGAAAAAGTGTTTGCTGAGATTTCAGGCAACTCGTAGTTTTTTGGAAGCTTGGCAGGCCCTTTCCATGAAAGTGATTCTCGCCAGTCTCTGCTTAGGGCTACATCAACAGCAACCAAATCATAGAGATAGAACTTGAAACTGCTTTATTGTGTCAAGTTTCAAAAGCTAGCACAAACCGTGTTTGATTTAGAATTCGATATACATGTATCCCTATAGGAGAAAACAGAGTGAAACCTCAAAATGAAAACGGTTACTGCAAACGAACGGTTTAATCTAGAAGAACAAAATTTGGCGAGCCAAGTGGGATTTGTGTACTGATCATTACCTGAAAGTATCATCAAGATTGGGTGAAAAAGTGTTTGCTGAGATTTCAGGCAACTCGTAGTTTTTTGGAAGCTTGGCAGGCCCTTTCCATGAAAGTGATTCTCGCTAGTCTCTGCTTAGGGTTACATCAACAGCAAACAAACCATAGAGATAGAACTTGAAACTGCTTTATTGTGTCAAGTTTCAAAGAGCTAGCACAAACCGAGTTTTATTTAGAGTTCCAAATACATGTATCCCTATAGGAGAAAACAGAGTGAAACATCAAAATGAAACCGGTTACTGCAAACGAACGGTTTAACCCAGAAGAACGAAATTTGGTGAGCCAAGTGGGATTGGTGTACTGATCATTACCAGAAAGTATCCTCAAGATTGGGTGAAAAAGTGTTTGCTGAGATTCCAGGCAACTCATAGTTTTTTGGAAGCTTGGCAGGCCCTTTCCATGAAAGTGATCCTCGCCAGTCTCTGCTTAGGGCTACATCAACAGGAAACAAATCATAAAGAGAGAACTTGAAACTGCTTTATTGTGTCAAGTTTAAAAAGCTAGCACAAACCGTGTTTGATTTAGAGTTCCAAATACATGTATCCCTATAGGAGAAAACATAGTGAAACCTCAAAATGAAACCGGTTACTGCAAACGAAGGGTTTAAACTAGAAAAACGAAATTTGGCGAGCCAAGTGGTATTGGTGTACTGATCATTACCTGAAAGTATCATCAAGATTGGGTGAAAAAGTGTTTGCTGAGATTTCAGGAAACTCGTAGTTTTTTAGAAGCTTGGCAGGCTCTTTCCATGAAAGTGATTCTCGCCAGTCTCTGCTTAGGGCTACATCAACAACAACCAAATCATAGAGATATAACTTGAAACTGCTTTATTGTGTCAAGTTTCAAAAGCTAGCACAAACCGTGTTTGATTTAGAGTTCCAAATACATGTATCCCTATAGGAGAAAACAGAGTGAAACCTCAAAATGAAAACGGTTACTGCAAACGAACGGTTTAATCTAGAAGAACAAAATTTGGCGAGCCAAGTGGGATTTTTGTACTGATCATTACCTGAAAGTATCATCAAGATTGGGTGAAAAAGTGTTGCTGAGATTTCAGGCAACTCGTAGTTTTTTGGAAGCTTGGCAGGCCCTTTCCATGAAAGTGATTCTCGCTAGTCTTTGCTAAGGGTTACATCAACAGCAAACATACCATAGAGATAGAACTTGAAACTGCTTTATTGTGTCAAGTTTCAAAGAGCTAGCACAAACCGTGTTTTATTTAGAGTTCCAAATACATGTATCCCTATAGGAGAAAACAGAGTGAAACCTCAAAATGAAACCGGTTACTGCAAACGAACGGTTTAACCCAGAAGAACGAAATTTGGCGAACCAAGTGGGATTTGTGTACTGATCATTACCTGAAAGTATCATCAAGATTGGGTGAAAAAGTGTTTGCTGAGATTTCAGGCAACTCGTAGTTTTTTGGAAGCTTGGCAGGCCCTTTCCATGAAAGTGATTCTCGCTAGTCTCTGCTTAGGGTTACATCAGCCGCAAACAAACCATAGAGATAGAACTGGAAACTGCTTTATTGTGTCAAGTTTCAAAGAGCTAGCACAAACCGTGTTTTATTTAGAGTTCCAAATACATGTATCCCTATAGGAGAAAACAGAGTGAAACCTCAAAATGAAACCGGTTACTGCAAACGAACGGTTTAACCCAGAAGAACAAAATTTGGTGAGCCAAGTGGGATTGGTGTACTGATCATTACCTGAAAGTATCGTCAAGATTGGGTGAAAAAGTGTTTGCTGAGATTTCAGGCAACTCATAGTTTTTTGGAAGCTTGGCAGGCCCTTTCCATGAAAGTGATTCTCTCCAGTCTCTGCTTAGGGCTACATCAACAGGAAACAAATCATAGAGAGAGAAATTGAAACTGCTTTATTGTGTCAAGTTTAAAAAGCTAGCACAAACCGTGTTTGATTTAGAGTTCCAAATACATGAAACCCTATAGGAGAAAACAGAGTGAAACCTCAAAATGAAAACGGTTACTGCAAACGAACGGTTTCACCTAGAAGAACGAAATTTGGCGAGCCAAGTGGTATTGGTGTACTGATCATTACCTGAAAGTATCATCAAGATTGGGTGAAAAAGTGTTTGCTGAGATTTCAGGAAACTCGTAGTTTTTTAGAAGCTTGGCAGGCTCTTTCCATGAAAGTGATTCTCGCCAGTCTCTGCTTAGGGCTACATCAACAGCAACCAAATCATAGAGATATAACTTGAAACTGCTTTATTGTGTCAAGTTTCAAAAGCTAGCACAAACCGTGTTTGATTTAGAGTTCCAAATACATGTATCCCTATAGGAGAAAACAGAGTGAAACCTCAAAATGAAAACGGTTACTGCAAACGAACGGTTTAATCTAGAAGAACAAAATTTGGCGAGACAAGTGGGATGTTTGTGCTGATCATTACCTGAAAGTATCATGAAGATTGGGTGAAAAAGTGTTTGCTGAGATTTCAGGAAACTCGTAGTTTTTTGGAAGCTTGGCAGGCCCTTTCCATGAAAGTGATTCTCGCTAGTCTCTGCTTAGGGTTACATCAACAGCAAACAAACCATAGAGATAGAACTTGAAACTGATTTATTGTGTCAAGTTTCAAAGAGCTAGCACAAACCATGTTTTATTTAGAGTTCCAAATACATGTATCCCTATAGGAGAAAACAGAGTGAAACCTCAAAATGAAACCGGTTACTGCAAACGAACGGTTTAACCCAGAAGAACGAAATTTGGCGAACCAATTGGGAATGGTATACTGATCATTACCGGAAAGTATCATCAAGATTGGGTGAAAAAGTGTTGCTGAGATTTCAGGCAACTCGTAGTTTTTTGGAAGCTTGGCAGGCCCTTTCCATGAAAGTGATTCTCGCCGTCTCTGCTTAGGGCTACATCAACAGCAAACAAACCATAGAGATAGAACTTGAAACTGCTTTATTGTATGAAATTTCAAAGAGCTAGCACAAACCGTGTTTGATTTAGAGTTCAAAATACATGCATCCGTATAGGAGAAAACAGAGTGAAACCTCAAAATGAAATCGGTTACTGCAAACCGAACGGTTTAACCCAGAAGAACACAATTTGCCGAGCGAAGTGGGATTGGTGTACTGATCATTACCTGAAAGTATCATCAAGATTGGGTGAAAAAGTGTTTGCTGTGATTTCAGGCAACTCGTAGTTTTTTGGAAGCTTGGCAGGCCCTTTCCATGAAAGTGATTCTCGCCAGTCTCTGCTTAGGGCTACATCAACAGCAACCAAATCATAGAGATAGAACTTGAACTGCTTTATTGTGTCAAGTTTCAAAAGCTACCACAAACCGTGTTTGATTTAGAATTCCAAATACATGTATCCCTATAGGAGAAAACAGAGTGAAACCTCAAAATGAAAACGGTTACTGCAAACGAACGGTTTAATCTAGAAGAACAAAATTTGGCGAGCCAAGTGGGATTTGTGTACTGATCATTACCTGAAAGTATCATCAAGATTGGGTGAAAAAGTGTTTGCTGAGATTTCAGGCAACTCGTAGTTTTTTGGAAGCTTGGCAGGCCCTTTCCATGAAAGTGATTCTCGCCAGTCTCTGCTTAGGGCTACATCAACAGGAAACAAATCATAGGGAGAGAACTTGAAACTGCTTTATTGTGTCAAGTTTAAAAAGCTAGCACAAACCGTGTTTGATTTAGAGTTCCAAATACATGAATCCCTATAGGAGAAAACATAGTGAAACCTCAAAATGAAACCGGTTACTGCAAACGAAGGGTTTAAACTAGAAGAACGAAATTTGGCGAGCCAAGTGGTATTGGTGTACTGATCATTACCTGAAAGTATCATCAAGATTGGGTGAAAAAGTGTTTGCTGAGATTTCAGGAAACTCGTAGTTTTTTAGAAGCTTGGCAGGCTCTTTCCATGAAAGTGATTCTCGCCAGTCTCTGCTTAGGGCTACATCAACAGCAACCAAATCATAGAGATATACCTTGAAACTGCTTTATTGTGTCAAGTTTCAAAGAGCTAACAAACCGTGTTTGATTTAGAGTTCCAAATACATGTATCCCTATAGGAGAAAACAGAGTGAAACCTCAAAAATGAAACCGGTTACTGCAAACGAAGGGTTTAACCTAGAAGAACGAAATTTGGCGAGCCAAGTGGGATTGGTGTACTCATCATTACCTGAAAGTATCATCAAGATTGGGTGAAAAAGTTTTGCTGAGATTTCAGTCAACTCCTAGTTTTTTGGAAGCTTGGCAGGCCTTTCCATGAAAGTGATTCTAACCAGCCTCTGCTTAGAGCTACATCAACAGCAAACAAACCATAGAGATAGAACTTGAGACTGCTCTATTGTGTCAAGTTGCAAAGAGCTAGCACAAACCATGTTTGATTTAGAGTTCCAAATACATGTATCCCTATAGGAGAAAACAGAGTGAAACCTCAAAATGAAAACGGTTACTGCAAAGGAATTGTTTAACCTAGAAGAACGAAATTTGGCGAGCCAAGTGGGATTGGTGTACTGATCATTACCTGAAAGTATCATCAAGATTGGGTGAAAAAGTGTTTGCTGAGATTCCAGGCAACTCGTAGTTTTTTGGAAGCTTGGCAGGCACTTTCCATGAAAGTGATTCGCGCCAGTCTCTGCTTAGGGCTACATTAACAGCAAAAAAACCATAGAGATAGAACTTGAAACTGCTTTATTGTGTCAAGTTTCAAAGAGCTAGCACAAACCGTGTTTGATTTAGAGTTCCAAATACATGTATCCCTATAGGAGAAAACAGAGTGAAACCTCAAAAGAAAACGGTTACTGTAAACGAACGGTTTAACATAGAAGAACGAAATTTGGCGTGCCAAGTGGGATTGGTGTACTGATCATTACCTGAAAGTATCATCAAGATTGGGTGAAAAAGTGTTTGCTGAGATTTCAGGCAACTTGTAGTTGTTTGGAAGCCTGGCCGGACCTTACCATGAAAGTGATTCTTGCCAGTCTCTGCTTTAGGCTACATCAACAGCAAACAATCCATAGAGATAGAACATGAACTGCTTTATTGTGTCAAGTTTCAAAAAGCTAGCACGAACCGTGTTTGATTTAGAGTTCCAAAAACATGTATCCCTATAGGAGAAAATAGAGTGAAACCTCAAAATGAAAACGGTTACTGCAAATGTACGGTTTAACCTAGAAGAACGAAATTTGGCGAGCCAAGTGGGATTGGTGTACTGATCATTACCTGAAAGTATCATCAAGATTGGGTGAAAAAGTGTTTGCTGAGATTTCAGGCAACTCGTAGTTTGTTGGAAGCTTGGCAGGCCCTTTCCATGAATGTGATTCTTGCCAGTCTCTGCTTAGGGCTACATCAACAGCAAACAAACCATAGAGATAGAACTTGAAACTGCTTTATTGTGTCAAGTTTCAAAGAGCTAGCACAAACCGTGTTTGATTTAGAGTTCCAAATACATGTATCCCTATAGTAGAAAACAGAATGAAACCTGAAAATGAAACCGGTTACTGCAAACGAACGGTTTAACCTAGAAGAACGAAATTTGGCGAGCCAAGTGGATTGGTGTACTGATCATTACCTGAAAGTATCATCAAGATTGGGTGAAAAAGTGTTTGCTGAGATTTCAGGCAACTCGTAGTTTTTTGGAAGCTTGGCAGGCCCTTTCCTTGAATGTGATTCTCTCCAGTCTCTGCTTAGGGCTACATCAACAGCAAACAAACCATAGAGATAGAACTTGAAACTGCTTTATTGTGTCAAGTTTCAAAGAGTTAGCACAAACCGTGTTTGATTTACAGTTCCAAATACATGTATCCCTATAGTAGAAAACAGAGTGAAACCTGAAAATAAAACCGGTTACTGCAAACGAACGGTTTAATCTAGAAGAACGAAATTTTGCGAGCCAAGTGGTATTGGTGTACTGATCATTACCTGAAAGTATCATCAAGATTGGGTGAAAAGTGTTTGCTGAGATTTCAGGCAACTCGTAGTTGTTTGAAGCTTGGCAGGCCCTTTCCTTGAATGTGATTCTCGCCAGTCTCTGCTTAGGGCTACATCAACAGCAAACAAACCATAGAGATAGAACTTGAAACTGCTTTATTGTGTCAAGTTTCAAAGAGCTAGCACAAACCGTGTTTGATTTAGAGTTCCAAATACATGTATCCCTATAGGAGAAAACAGAGTGAAACCTCAAAATGAAAACGGTTACTGTAAACAAACGGTTTAACCTAGAAGAACGAAATTTGGCAAGCCAAGTGGGATTGGTGTACTGATCATTACCTGAAAGTATCATCAAGATTGGGTGAAAAAGTGTTTGCTTAGATTTCAGGAAACTCGTAGTTTTTTGGAAGCTTGGCAGGCCCTTTCCATGAATGTGATTCTCGCCAATCTCTGCTTAAGGCTACATCAACAGCAAATAAACCATAGAGATAGAACTTGAAACTGCTTTATTGTGTCAATTTTCAAAGATCTCGCACAAAAGGTGTTTGATTTAGAGTTCCAAATACATGTATCCCTATAGGGGAAAACAGAGTGAAACCTCAAAATGAAAATGGTTACTTCAAACGAACGGTTTCACGTAGTAGAACGAAATTTGGCGAGCCAAGTGGGATTGGTATACTGATCATTACCTGAAAGTATCATCAAGATTGGGTGAAAAAGTGTTTGCTGAGATTCCAGGAAACTCGTAGTTGTTTGGAAGCTTGGCAGGCCCTTTCCATGAAAGTGATTCGCGCCAGTCTCTGCTTAGGGCTACATTAACAGCAAAAAAACCATAGAGATAGAACTTGAAACTGCTTTATTGTGTCAAGTTTCAAAAAGCTAGCAAAAACCGTGTTTGATTAAGAGTTCCAAATACATGTATCCCAATAGGAGAAAACAGAGTGAAACCTCAAAAAGAAAACGGTTACTGTAAACGAACGGTTTAACCTAGAAGAACGAAATTTTGTGAGCCAAGTGGATTGGTGTACTGATCATTACCTGAAAGTATCATCAAGATTGGGTGAAAAAGTGTTTGCTGAGATTTCAGGGAACTCGTAGTTTTTTGGAAGCCTGGCAGGCCCTTTCCATGAAAGTGATTCTTGCCAGTCTCTGCTTTAGGCTACATCAACAGCAAACAAACCATAGAGATAGAACATAAAACTGCTTTATTGTGTCAAGTTTCAAAAGCTAGCACAAACCGTGTTTGATTTAGAGTTTCCAAAAACATGTATCCTATAGGAGAAAATAGAGTGAAACCTCAAAATGAAAACGGTTACTGCAAACGTACGGTTTCACCTAGAAGAACGAAATTGGCGAGCCAAGTGGGATTGGTGTACTGATCATTACCTGAAAGTATCATCAAGATTGGGTGAAAAAGTGTTTGCTGAGATTCCAGGCAACTCGTAGTTGTTTGGAAGCTTGGCAGGCCCTTTCCATGAATGTGATTCTCGCCAGTCTCTGCTTAGGGCTACATCAACAGCAAACAATCCATAGAGATAGAACTTGAAACTGCTTTATTGTGTCAGGTTTCAAAGAGCTAGCACAAAACCGTGTTTGATTTAGAGTTCCAAATACATGTATCCCTATAGTAGAAAACAGAGTGAAACCTGAAAATGAAACCGGTTACTGCAAACGAACGGTTTAACATAGAATAACGAAATTTGGCGAGCCAAGTGGGATTGGTGTACTGATCATTACCTGAAAGTATCATCAAGATTGGGTGAAAAAGTGTTTTCTGAGTTTTCAGGCAACTCGTAGTTGTTTGGAAGCCTGGCAGGTCCTTTCCATGCAAGTGATTCTCGCCAGTCTGTACTTTAGTCTACATCAACAGCAAACAAACCATAGAGATAGAACATGAAAATGCTTTATTGTGTCAAGTTTCAAAAAGCTAGCACAAACCGTGTTTGATTTAGAGTTCCAAAAATATGTATCCCTATAAGAGAAAACAGAGTGAAACCTCAAAATGAAACCGGTTACTGCCAAAGAACGTTTTAACCTAGAAGAACGAAATTTGGCGAGCCAAGTTGGATTGGTGTACTGATCATTACCTGAAAGTTTCATCAAGATTGGGTGAAAAAGTGTTTGCTGAGATTCCAGGCAACTCGTAGTTTTTTGGAAGCTTGGCAGGCCCTTTCCTTGAATGTGATTCTCGCCAGTATCTGCTTAGGGCTACATCAACAGCAAACAAACCATAGAGACAGAACTTGAAACTGCTTTATTGTGTCAAGTTTCAAAGAGCTAGCACAAACCGTGTTTGATTTAGAGTTCCAAATACATGTATCCCTATAGGAGAAAACAGAGTGAAACTTCAAAATGAAAACGGTTACTGCAAACGAACTGTTTAACCTAGAAGAACGAAATTTGGCGAGCCAAGTGGGATTGGTGTACTGATCATTACCTGAAAGTATCATCAAGATTGGGTGAAAAAGTGTTTGCTGAGATTTCAGGCAACTCGTAGTTTTTTGGAAGCTTGGCAGGCCCTTTCCATGAATGTGATTCTCGCCAGTCTCTGCTTAGGGCTACATCAACAGCAAACAAACCATAGTGATAGAACTTGAAAACTGCTTTATTGTGTCAAGTTTCAAAGAGCTAGCACAAACCATGTTTGATTTAGAGTTCCAAATACATGTATCCCTATAGGAGAAAACAGAGTGAAACCTCAAAATGAAAATGGTTACTGCAAACGAACGGTTTCACCTAGAAGAACGAAATTTGGCGAGCCAAGTGGGATTGGTGTACTGATCATTACCTGAAAGTATCATCAAGATTGGGTGAAAAAGTGTTTGCTGAGATTCCAGGCAACTCGTAGTTGTTTGGAAGCTTGGCAAGCCCTTTCCATGAAAGTGATTCTCGCCAGTCTCTGCTTAGGGCTACATCAACAGCAAACAATCCATAGAGATAGAACTTGAAACTGCTTTATTGTGTCAGGTTTCAAAGAGCTAGCACAAACCGTGTTTGATTTAGAGTTCCAAATACATGTATCCTTATAGTAGAAAACAGAGTGAAACCTGAAAATCAAACCGGTTACTGCAAACGAACTGTTTAACCTAGAATAACGAAATTTGGCGAGCCAAGTGGGATTGGTGTACTGATCATTAGTTGAAAGTATCATCAAGATTGGGTGAAAAAGTGTTTGCTGAGATTTCAGGCAACTCGTAGTTTTTTGGAAGCTTGGCAGGACCTTTCCATGAAAGTGATTCTCGACAGTCTCTGCTTAGGGCTACATCAACAGCAAACAAACCATACAGACAGAACTTGAAACTGCTTTATTGTGTCAAGTTTCAAAAAGCTAGCACAAACCGTGTTTGATTTAGAGTTCCAAATACATGAATCCCTATAGGAGAAAACAGAGTGAAACCTCAAAATGAAAACGGTTACTGCAAACGAACGGTTTCACCTAGAAGAACGAAATTTGGCGAGCCAAGTGGGATTGGTGTACTGATCATTACCTGAAAGTATCATCAAGATTGGGTGAAAAAGTGTTTGCTGATATTCCAGGCAACTCGTAGTTTTTTGGAAGCTTGGCAGGCCCTTTCCTTGAATGTGATTCTCGCCAGTATCTGCTTAGGGCTACATCAACAGCAAACAAACCATAGAGACAGAACTTGAAACTGCTTTATTGTGTCAAGTTTCAAAGAGCTAGCACAAACCGTGTTTGATTTAGAGTTCCAAATACATGTATCCCTATAGGAGAAAACAGAGTGAAACCTCAAAATGAAAACGGTTACTGCAAACGAACGGTTTAACCTAGAAGAACGAAATTTGGCGAGCCAAGTGGGATTGGTGTACTCATCATTACCTGAAAGTATCATCAAGATTGGGTGAAAAAGTGTTTGCTGATATTCCAGGAAACTCGTAGTTTTTTTGGAAGCTTGGCAGGCCCTTTCCTTGAATGTGATTCTCGCCAGTATCTGCTTAGGGCTACATCAACAGCAAACAAACCATAGAGACAGAACTTGAAACTGCTTTATTGTGTCAAGTTTCAAAGAGCTAGCACAAACCGTGTTTGATTTAGAGTTCCAAATACATGTATCCCTATAGGAGAAAACAGAGTGAAACCTCAAAATGAAAACGGTTACTGCAAACGAACGGTTTAACCTAGAAGAACGAAATTTGGCGAGCCAAGTGGGATTGGTGTACTCATCATTACCTGAAAGTATTATCAAGATTGGGTGAAAAAGTTTTGCTGAGATTTCAGTCAACTCCTAGTTTTTTGGAAGCTTGGCAGGCCCTTTCCATGAAAGTGATTCTAACCAGCCTCTGCTTAGAGCTACATCAACAGCAAACAAACCATAGAGATAGAACTTGAGACTGCTCTATTGTGTCAAGTTGCAAAGAGCTAGCACAAACCATGTTTGATTTAGAGTTCCAAATACATGTATCCCTATAGGAGAAAACAGAGTGAAACCTCAAAATGAAAACGGTTACTGCAAAGGAATTGTTTAACCTAGAAGAACGAAATTTGGCGAGCCAAGTGGGATTGGTGTACTGATCATTACCTGAAAGTATCATCAAGATTGGGTGAAAAAGTGTTTGCTGAGATTCCAGGCAACTCGTAGTTTTTTGGAAGCTTGGCAGGCACTTTCCATGAAAGTGATTCGCGCCAGTCTCTGCTTAGGGCTACATTAACAGCAAAAAAACCATAGAGATAGAACTTGAAACTGCTTTATTGTGTCAAGTTTCAAAGAGCTAGCACAAACCGTGTTTGATTTAGAGTTCCAAATACATGTATCCCTATAGGAGAAAACAGAGTGAAACCTCAAAAAGAAAACGGTTACTGTAAACGAACGGTTTAACATAGAAGAACGAAATTTGGCGTGCCAAGTGGGATTGGTGTACTGATCATTACCTGAAAGTATCATCAAGATTGGGTGAAAAAGTGTTTGCTGAGATTTCAGGCAACTTGTAGTTGTTTGGAAGCCTGGCCGGACCTTACCATGAAAGTGATTCTTGCCAGTCTCTGCTTTAGGCTACATCAACAGCAAACAATCCATAGAGATAGAACATGAACTGCTTTATTGTGTCAAGTTTCAAAAAGCTAGCACGAACCGTGTTTGATTTAGAGTTCCAAAAACATGTATCCCTATAGGAGAAAATAGAGTGAAACCTCAAAATGAAAACGGTTACTGCAAATGTACGGTTTAACCTAGAAGAACGAAATTGGCGAGCCAAGTGGGATTGGTGTACTGATCATTACCTGAAAGTATCATCAAGATTGGGTGAAAAAGTGTTTGCTGAGATTTCAGGCAACTCGTAGTTTGTTGGAAGCTTGGCAGGCCCTTTCCATGAATGTGATTCTTGCCAGTCTCTGCTTAGGGCTACATCAACAGCAAACAAACCATAGAGATAGAACTTGAAACTGCTTTATTGTGTCAAGTTTCAAAGAGCTAGCACAAACCGTGTTTGATTTAGAGTTCCAAATACATGTATCCCTATAGTAGAAAACAGAATGAAACCTGAAAATGAAACCGGTTACTGCAAACGAACGGTTTAACCTAGAAGAACGAAATTTGGCGAGCCAAGTGGATTGGTGTACTGATCATTACCTGAAAGTATCATCAAGATTGGGTGAAAAGTGTTTGCTGAGATTTCAGGCAACTCGTAGTTTTTTGGAAGCTTGGCAGGCCCTTTCCTTGAATGTGATTCTCTCCAGTCTCTGCTTAGGGCTACATCAACAGCAAACAAACCATAGAGATAGAACTTGAAACTGCTTTATTGTGTCAAGTTTCAAAGAGTTAGCACAAACCGTGTTTGATTTACAGTTCCAAAATACATGTATCCCTATAGTAGAAAACAGAGTGAAACCTGAAAATAAAACCGGTTACTGCAAACGAACGGTTTAATCATAGAAGAACGAAATTTTGCGAGCCAAGTGGTATTGGTGTACTGATCATTACCTGAAAGTATCATCAAGATTGGGTGAAAAAGTGTTTGCTGAGATTTCAGGCAACTCGTAGTTGTTTGAAGCTTGGCAGGCCCTTTCCTTGAATGTGATTCTCGCCAGTCTCTGCTTAGGGCTACATCAACAGCAAACAAACCATAGAGATAGAACTTGAAACTGCTTTATTGTGTCAAGTTTCAAAGAGCTAGCACAAACCGTGTTTGATTTAGAGTTCCAAATACATGTATCCCTATAGGAGAAAACAGAGTGAAACCTCAAAATGAAAACGGTTACTGTAAACAAACGGTTTAACCTAGAAGAACGAAATTTGGCAAGCCAAGTGGGATTGGTGTACTGATCATTACCTGAAAGTATCATCAAGATTGGGTGAAAAAGTGTTTGCTTAGATTTCAGGAAACTCGTAGTTTTTTGGAAGCTTGGCAGGCCCTTTCCATGAATGTGATTCTCGCCAATCTCTGCTTAAGGCTACATCAACAGCAAATAAACCATAGAGATAGAACTTGAAACTGCTTTATTGTGTCAATTTTCAAAGATCTCGCACAAAAGGTGTTTGATTTAGAGTTCCAAATACATGTATCCCTATAGGGAAAACAGAGTGAAACCTCAAAATGAAAATGGTTACTTCAAAACGAACGGTTTCACCTAGTAGAACGAAATTTGGCGAGCCAAGTGGGATTGGTATACTGATCATTACCTGAAAGTATCATCAAGATTGGGTGAAAAAGTGTTTGCTGAGATTCCAGAAAACTCGTAGTTGTTTGGAAGCTTGGCAGGCCCTTTCCATGAAAGTGATTCGCGCCAGTCTCTGCTTAGGGCTACATTAACAGCAAAAAAACCATAGAGATAGAACTTGAAACTGCTTTATTGTGTCAAGTTTCAAAAAGCTAGCAAAAACCGTGTTTGATTAAGAGTTCCAAATACATGTATCCCAATAGGAGAAAACAGAGTGAAACCTCAAAAAGAAAACGGTTACTGTAAACGAACGGTTTAACCTAGAAGAACGAAATTTTGTGAGCCAAGTGGGATTGGTGTACTGATCATAACCTGAAAGTATCATCAAGATTGGGTGAAAAAGTGTTTGCTGAGATTTCAGGGAACTCGTAGTTTTTTGGAAGCCTGGCAGGCCCTTTCCATGAAAGTGATTCTTGCCAGTCTCTGCTTTAGGCTACATCAACAGCAAACAAACCATAGAGATAGAACATAAAACTGCTTTATTGTGTCAAGTTTCAAAAAGCTAGCACAAACCGTGTTTGATTTAGAGTTCCAAAAACATGTATCCCTATAGGAGAAAATAGAGTGAACCTCAAAATGAAAACGGTTACTGCAAACGTACGGTTTCACCTAGAAGAACGAAATTGGCGAGCCAAGTGGGATTGGTGTACTGATCATTACCTGAAAGTATCATCAAGATTGGGTGAAAAAGTGTTTGCTGAGATTCCAGGCAACTCGTAGTTGTTTGGAAGCTTGGCAGGCCCTTTCCATGAATGTGATTCTCGCCAGTCTCTGCTTAGGGCTACATCAACAGCAAACAATCCATAGAGATAGAACTTGAAACTGCTTTATTGTGTCAGGTTTCAAAGAGCTAGCACAAACCGTGTTTGATTTAGAGTTCCAAATACATGTATCCCTATAGTAGAAAACAGAGTGAAACCTGAAAATGAAACCGGTTACTGCAAAACGAACGGTTTAACATAGAATAACGAAATTTGGCGAGCCAAGTGGGATTGGTGTACTGATCATTACCTGAAGTATCATCAAGATTGGGTGAAAAAGTGTTTTCTGAGTTTTCAGGCAACTCGTAGTTGTTTGGAAGCCTGGCAGGTCCTTTCCATGCAAGTGATTCTCGCCAGTCTGTACTTTAGTCTACATCAACAGCAACAAACCATAGAGATAGAACATGAAAATGCTTTATTGTGTCAAGTTTCAAAAAGCTAGCACAAACCGTGTTTGATTTAGAGTTCCAAAAATATGTATCCCTATAAGAGAAAACAGAGTGAAACCTCAAAATGAAACGGTTACTGCCAAAGAACGTTTTAACCTAGAAGAACGAAATTTGGCGAGCCAAGTTGGATTGGTGTACTGATCATTACCTGAAAGTATCATCAAGATTGGGTGAAAAAGTGTTTGCTGAGATTTCAGGCAACTCGTAGTTTTTTGGAAGCTTGGCAGGCCCTTTCCATGAATGTGATTCTCGCCAGTCTCTGCTTAGGGCTACATCAACAGCAAACAAACCATAGTGATAGAACTTGAAAACTGCTTTATTGTGTCAAGTTTCAAAGAGCTAGCACAAACCGTGTTTGATTTAGAGTTCCAAATACATGTATCCCTATAGGAGAAAACAGAGTGAAACCTCAAAATGAAAATGGTTACTGCAAACGAACGGTTTCACCTAGAAGAACGAAATTTGGCGAGCCAAGTGGGATTGGTGGACTGATCATTACCTGAAAGTATCATCAAGATTGGGTGAAAAGGTGTTTGCTGAGATTCCAGGCAACTCGTAGTTGTTTGGAAGCTTGGCAAGCCCTTTCCATGAAAGTGATTCTCGCCAGTCTCTGCTTAGGGCTACATCAACAGCAAACAATCCATAGAGATAGAACTTGAAACTGCTTTATTGTGTCAGGTTTCAAAGAGCTAGCACAAACCGTGTTTGATTTAGAGTTCAAATACATGTATCCCTATAGTAGAAAACAGAGTGAAACCTGAAAATCAAACCGGTTACTGCAAACGAACGGTTTAACCTAGAATAACGAAATTTGGCGAGCCAAGTGGGATTGGTGTACTGATCATTACCTGAAAGTATCATCAAGATTGGGTGAAAAAGTGTTTTCTGAGATTTCAGGCAACTCGTAGTTGTTTGGAAGCCTGGCAGGCCCTTTCCATGAAAGTGATTCTTGCCAGGCTCTGCTTAGGGCTACATCAACAGCAAATAAACCATAGTGATAGAACTTGAAACTGCTTTATTGTGTCAAGTTTCAAAAAGCTAGCACAAACCGTGTTTGATTTAGAGTTCCAAAAACATGTATCCCTATAGGAGAAAATAGAGTGAAACCTCAAAATGAAAACGGTTACTGCAAACGTACGGTTTCACCTAGAAGAACGAAATTGGCGAGCCAAGTGGGATTGGTGTACTGATCATTACCTGAAAGTATCATCAAGATTGGGTGAAAAAGTGTTTGCTGAGATTCCAGGCAACTCGTAGTTGTTTGGAAGCTTGGCAGGCACTTTCCATGAATGTGATTCTCGCCAGTCTCTGCTTAGGGCTACATCAACAGCAAACAATCCATAGAGATAGAACTTGAAACTGCTTTATTGTGTCAGGTTTCAAAGAGCTAGCACAAACCGTGTTTGATTTAGAGTTCCAAATACATGTATCCCTATAGTAGAAAACAGAGTGAAACCTGAAAATGAAACCGGTTACTGCAAACGAACGGTTTAACATAGAATAACGAAATTTGGCGAGCCAAGTGGGATTGGTGTACTGATCATTACCTGAAAGTATCATCAAGATTGGGTGAAAAAGTGTTTTCTGAGTTTTCAGGCAACTCGTAGTTGTTTGGAAGCCTGGCAGGTCCTTTCAATGCAAGTGATTCTCGCCAGTCTGTACTTTAGTCTACATCAACAGCAAACAAACCATAGAGATAGAACATGAAAATGCTTTATTGTGTCATGTTTCAAAAAGCTAGCACAAACCGTGTTTTTTTTAGAGTTCCAAAAATATGTATCCCTATAAGAGAAAACAGAGTGAAACCTCAAAATGAAACCGGTTACTGCCAAAGAACGTTTTAACCTAGAAGAACGAAATTTGGTGAGCCAAGTTGGATTGGTGTAATGATCATTACCTGAAAGTTTCATCAAGATTGGGTGAAAAAGTGTTTGCTGAGATTCCAGGCAACTCGTAGTTTTTTGGAAGCTTGGCAGGCCCTTTCCTTGAATGTGATTCTCGCCAGTATCTGCTTAGGGCTACATCAACAGCAAACAAACCATAGAGACAGAACTTGAAACTGCTTTATTGTGTCAAGTTTCAAAGAGCTAGCACAAACCGTGTTTGATTTAGAGTTCCAAATACATGTATCCCTATAGGAGAAAACAGAGTGAAACCTCAAAATGAAAACGGTTACTGCAAACGAACTGTTTAACCTAGAAGAACGAAATTTGGCGAGCCAAGTGGGATTGGTGTACTGATCATTACCTGAAAGTATCATCAAGATTGGGTGAAAAAGTGTTTGCTGAGATTTCAGGCAACTCGTAGTTTTTTGGAAGCTTGGCAGGACCTTTCCATGAAAGTGATTCTCGACAGTCTCTGCTTAGGGCTACATCAACAGCAAACAAACCATACAGACAGAACTTGAAACTGCTTTATTGTGTCAAGTTTCAAAAAGCTAGCACAAACCGTGTTTGATTTAGAGTTCCAAATACATGAATCCCTATAGGAGAAAACAGAGTGAAACCTCAAAATGAAAACGGTTACTGCAAACGAACGGTTTCACCTAGAAGAACGAAATTTGGCGAGCCAAGTGGGATTGGTGTACTGATCATTACCTGAAAGTATCATCAAGATTGGGTGAAAAAGTGTTTGCTGAGATTTCAGGCAACTCGTAGTTTTTTGGAAGCTTGGCAGGCCCTTTCCATGAAAGTGATTCTCGCCAGTCTCTGCTTAGGGCTACATCAACAGCAAACAAACCATAGAGATAGAACTTAAAACTGCTTTATTGTGTCAAGTTTCAAAGAGCTAGCACAAACCGTGTTAGATTTAGAGTTCCAAATACATGTATCCCTATAGGAGACAACAGAGTGAAACCTCAAAATGAAAACGGTTACTGGAAACGAACGGTTTAACCTAGAAGAACGAAATTTGGTGAGCCAAGTGGGATTGGTATAATGATCATTACCTGAAAGTATCATCAAGATTGGGTGAAAAAGTGTTTGCTGATATTCCAGGCAACTCGTAGTTTTTTGGAAGCTTGGCAGGCCCTTTCCTTGAATGTGATTCTCGCCAGTATCTGCTTAGGGCTACATCAACAGCAAACAAACCATAGAGACAGAACTTGAAACTGCTTTATTGTGTCAAGTTTCAAAGAGCTAGCACAAACCGTGTTTGATTTAGAGTTCCAAATACATGTATCCCTATAGGAGAAAACAGAGTGAAACCTCAAAATGAAAACGGTTACTGCAAACGAACGGTTTAACCTAGAAGAACGAAATTTGGCGAGCCAAGTGGGATTGGTGTACTGATCATTACCTGAAAGTATCATCAAGATTGGGTGAAAAAGTGTTTTCTGAGTTTTCAGGCAACTCGTAGTTGTTTGGAAGCCTGGCAGGTCCTTTCCATGCAAGTGATTCTCGCCAGTCTGTACATTAGTCTACATCAACAGCAAACAAACCATAGAGATAGAACATGAAAATGCTTTATTGTGTCAAGTTTCAAAAAGCTAGCACAAACCGTGTTTGATTTAGAGTTCCAAAAATATGTATCCCTATAAGAGAAAACAGACTGAAACCTCAAAATGAAACCGGTTACTGCCAAAGAACGTTTTAACCTAGAAGAACGAAATTTGGCGAGCCAAGTTGGATTGGTGTACTGATCATTACCTGAAAGTTTCATCAAGATTGGGTGAAAAAGTGTTTGCTGAGATTCCAGGCAACTCGTAGTTTTTTGGAAGCTTGGCAGGCCCTTTCCTTGAATGTGATTCTCGCCAGTATCTGCTTAGGGCTACATCAACAGCAAACAAACCATAGAGACAGAACTTGAAACTGCTTTATTGTGTCAAGTTTCAAAGAGCTAGCACAAACCGTGTTTGATTTAGAGTTCCAAATACATGTATCCCTATAGGAGAAAACAGAGTGAAACCTCAAAATGAAAACGGTTACTGCAAACGAACTGTTTAACCTAGAAGAACGAAATTTGACGAGCCAAGTGGGATTGGTGTACTGATCATTACCTGAAAGTATCATCAAGATTGGGTGAAAAAGTGTTTGCTGAGATTTCAGGCAACTCGTAGTTTTTTGGAAGCTTGGCAGGCCCTTTCCATGAATGTGATTCTCGCCAGTCTCTGCTTAGGGCTACATCAACAGCAAACAAACCATAGTGATAGAACTTGAAACTGCTTTATTGTGTCAAGTTTCAAAGAGCTAGCACAAACCATGTTTGATTTAGAGTTCCAAATACATGTATCCCTATAGGAGAAAACGGAGTGAAACCTCAAAATGAAAATGGTTACTGCAAACGAACGGTTTCACCTAGAAGAACGAAATTTGGCGAGCCAAGTGGGATTGGTGTACTGATCATTACCTGAAAGTATCATCAAGATTGGGTGAAAAAGTGTTTGCTGAGATTCCAGGCAACTCGTAGTTGTTTGGAAGCTTGGCAAGCCCTTTCCATGAAAGTGATTCTCGCCAGTCTCTGCTTAGGGCTACATCAACAGCAAACAATCCATAGAGATAGAACTTGAAACTGCTTTATTGTGTCAGGTTTCAAAGAGCTAGCACAAACCGTGTTTGATTTAGAGTACCAAATACATGTATCCCTATAGTAGAAAACAGAGTGAAACCTGAAAATCAAACCGGTTACTGCAAACGAACTGTTTAACCTAGAATAACGAAATTTGGCGAGCCAAGTGGGATTGGTGTACTGATCATTAGTTGAAAGTATCATCAAGATTGGGTGAAAAAGTGTTTGCTGAGATTTCAGGCAACTCGTAGTTTTTTGGAAGCTTGGCAGGACCTTTCCATGAAAGTGATTCTCGACAGTCTCTGCTTAGGGCTACATCAACAGCAAACAAACCATACAGACAGAACTTGAAACTGCTTTATTGTGTCAAGTTTCAAAAAGCTAGCACAAACCGTGTTTGATTTAGAGTTCCAAATACATGAATCCCTATAGGAGAAAACAGAGTGAAACCTCAAAATGAAAACGGTTACTGCAAACGAACGGTTTCACCTAGAAGAACGAAATTTGGCGAGCCAAGTGGGATTGGTGTACTGATCATTACCTGAAAGTATCATCAAGATTGGGTGAAAAAGTGTTTGCTGAGATTTCAGGCAACTCGTAGTTTTTTGGAAGCTTGGCAGGCCCTTTCCATGAAAGTGATTCTCGCCAGTCTCTGCTTAGGGCTACATCAACAGCAAACAAACCATAGAGATAGAACTTAAAACTGCTTTATTGTGTCAAGTTTCACAGAGCTAGCACAAACCGTGTTAGATTTAGAGTTCCAAATACATGTATCCCTATAGGAGACAACAGAGTGAAACCTCAAAATGAAAACGGTTACTGGAAACGAACGGTTTAACCTAGAAGAACGAAATTTGGTGAGCCAAGTGGGATTGGTATAATGATCATTACCTGAAAGTATCATCAAGATTGGGTGAAAAAGTGTTTGCTGATATTCCAGGCAACTCGTAGTTTTTTGGAAGCTTGGCAGGCCCTTTCCTTGAATGTGATTCTCGCCAGTACCTGCTTAGGGCTACATCAACAGCAAACAAACCATAGAGACAGAACTTGAAACTGCTTTATTGTGTCAAGTTTCAAAGAGCTAGCACAAACCGTGTTTGATTTAGAGTTCCAAATACATGTATCCCTATAGGAGAAAACAGAGTGAAACCTCAAAATGAAAACGGTTACTGCAAACGAACGGTTTAACCTAGAAGAACGAAATTTGGCGAGCCAAGTGGGATTGGTGTACTGATCATTACCTGAAAGTATCATCAAGATTGGGTGAAAAAGTGTTTGCTGAGATTTCAGGCAACTCGTAGTTTTTTGGAAGCTTGGCAGGCCCTTTCCATGAATGTGATTCTCGCCAGTCTCTGCTTAGGGCTACATCAACAGCAAACAAACCATAGTGATAGAACTTGAAACTGCTTTATTGTGTCAAGTTTCAAAGAGCTAGCACAAACCGTGTTTGATTTAGAGTTCCAAATACATGTATCCCTATAGGAGAAAACAGAGTGAAACCTCAAAATGAAAATGGTTACTGCAAACGAACGGTTTCACCTAGAAGAACGAAATTTGGCGAGCCAAGTGGGATTGGTGGACTGATCATTACCTGAAAGTATCATCAAGATTGGGTGAAAAGGTGTTTGCTGAGATTCCAGGCAACTCGTAGTTGTTTGGAAGCTTGGCAAGCCCTTTCCATGAAAGTGATTCTCGCCAGTCTCTGCTTAGGGCTACATCAACAGCAAACAATCCATAGAGATACAACTTGAAACTGCTTTATTGTGTCAGGTTTCAAAGAGCTAGCACAAACCGTGTTTGATTTAGAGTTCCAAATACATGTATCCCTATAGTAGAAAACAGAGTGAAACCTGAAAATCAAACCGGTTACTGCAAACGAACGGTTTAACCTAGAATAACGAAATTTGGCGAGCCAAGTGGGATTGGTGTACTGATCATTACCTGAAAGTATCATCAAGATTGGGTGAAAAAGTGTTTTCTGAGATTTCAGGCAACTCGTAGTTGTTTGGAAGCCTGGCAGGCCCTTTCCATGAAAGTGATTCTTGCCAGGCTCTGCTTAGGGCTACATCAACAGCAAATAAACCATAGTGATAGAACTTGAAACTGCTTTATTGTGTCAAGTTTCAAAAAGCTAGCACAAACCGTGTTTGATTTAGAGTTCCAAATACATGTATCCCTATAGTAGAAAACAGAGTGAAACCTGAAAATGAAACCTGTTACTGCAAACGAACGGTTTAATCTAGAAGAACGAAATTTGGCGAGCCAAGTGGGATTGGTGTACTGATCATTACCTGAAAGTATCATCAAGATTGGGTGAAAAAGTGTTTTCTGAGATTTCAGGCAACTCGTAGTTGTTTGGAAGCCTGGCAGGCCCTTTCCATGAAAGTGATTCTTGCCAGTCTCTGCTTTAGTCTACATCAACAGCAAACAAACCATAGAGATAGAACATGAAAATGCTTTATTGTGTCAAGTTTCAAAAAGCTAGCACAAACCGTGTTTGATTTAGAGTTCCAAAAACATGTATCCCTATAAGAGAAAACAGAGTGAAACCTCAAAATGAAAACGGTTACTGCAAACGAACGGTTTTACCTAGAAGAACGAAATTTAGCGAGCCAAGTGGGATTGGTGTACTGATCATTACCTGAAAGTATCATCAAGATTGGGTGAAAAAGTGTTCGCTGAGATTTCAGGCAACTCGTACTTTTTGGGAAGCTTGGCAGGCCCTTTCCATGAATGTGATTCTCGCCAGGCTCTGCTTAGGGCTACATCAACAGCAAACAAACCTTAGAGATAGAACTTGAAACTGCTTTATTGTGTCAAGTTTCAAAGAGCTAGCACAAACCGTGTTTGATTTAGAGTTCCAAATACATGTATCCCTATAGTAGAAAACAGAGTGAAACCTGAAAATGAAACCGGTTACTGCAAACTAACGGTTTAACCTAGAAGAACGAAATTTGGCGAGCCAAGTGGGATTGGTGTACTGATCATTACCTGAAAGTATCATCAAGATTGGGTGAAAAAGTGTTTGCTGACATTTCAGGCAACTCGTAGTTTTTTGGAAGCTTGGCAGGCCCTTTCTATGAAAGTGATTCTCGCCAGTCTATGCTTAGGGCTACATCAACAGCAAACAAACCATAGAGATAGAACTTGAAACTGCTTTATTGTGTCAAGTTTCAAAGAGTTAGCACAAACCGTGTTTGATTTAGAGTTCCAAATACATGTATCCCTATATAAGAAAACAGAGTGAAACCTCAAAATGAAAACGCTTACTGCATACGAACGGTTTAACCTAGAAGAACGAAATTTGGCGAGCCAAGTGGTATTTGTGTACTGATCATTACCTGAAAGTATCGTCAAGATTGGGTGAAAAAATGTTTGCTGAGATTCAAGGCAACTCGTAGTTTTTTGGAAGCTTGGCAGGCCCTTTCCATGAAAGTGATTCTTGCCAGTCTCTGCTTAGGGCTACATGAACAGCAAACAAACCATAGAGATAGAACTTGAAACTCCTGTATTGTGTCAAGTTTCAAAGAGCTAGCCCAAACCGTGTTTGATTAAGAGTTCCAAATACATGTATACCAATAGAAAAACAGAGTGAAACCTGAAAATGAAACCGGTTACTGCAAAGAAAGGTTTAACCTAGAAGAACGAAATTTGGCGAGCCAAGTGCGATTGGTGTACTGATCATTACCTGAAAGTATCATCAAGATTGGGTGAAAAAGTGTTTGCTGAGATTTCAGGCAACTCGTAGTTTTTGGAAGCTTGGCAGGCCCTTTCCATGAAAGTGATTATCGCCAGTCTCTGCTTAGGGCTACATGAACAGCAAACAAATCATAGAGACAGAACTTGAAACTGCTTTATTGTGGCAAGTTTCAAAGAGCTAGCACAAACCGTGTTTGATTTAGAGTTCCAAATATATATATCCCTATAGGAGAAAACAGAGTGAATCCTCAAAATGTAAACGGTTACTGCAAACGAACGGTTTAACCTAGAAGAACGAAATTTGGCGAGCCAAGTGGGATTGGTGTACTGATCATTACCTGAAAGTATCATCAAGATTGGGTGAAAAAGTGTTTGCTGAGATTTCAGGCAACTCGTAGTTGTTTGGAAGCCTGGCAGGCCCTTTCCATGAAAGTGATTCTTGCCAGTCTGTGCTTAAGGTACATCAACAGCAAAAAAACCATAGAGATAGAACTTGAAACTGCTTTATTGTTTCAAGTTTCAAAAAGATAGCACAAACCGTGTTTGATTTAGAGTTCCAAATACATGTGTCGCTATAGGAGAAAACAGAGTGAAACCTCAAAATGAAAACGGTTACTGCAAACGAACGGTTTAACCTAGAAGAACGAAATTTGTCGAGCCAAGGGGGATTGGTGTTCTGATAATTAACTGAAAGTATCATCAAGATTGGGTGAAAAAGTGTTTGCTGAGACTTCAGGAAACTCGTAGTTTTTTAGAAGCTTGGCAGGCCCTTTCCATGAAAGTGATTCTTGCCAGTCTCTGCTTAGGGCTACATCAACAACAAACAAACCATAGAGATAGAACTTGAAACTGCTTTATTGTGTCAAGTTTCAAAGAGCTAGCACACACCGTGTTTGATTTAGAGTTCTAAATACATGTATCCCTATAGGAGACAACAGAGTGAAACCTCAAAATGAAAACGGTTACTGAAACAAACGGTTTAACCTAGAAGAACGAAATTTGGCGAGCCAAGTGGGATTGGTGTACTGATCATTACCTGAAAGTATCATCAAGATTGGGTGAAAAGTGTTTGCTGAGATTTTCAGGCAACTCGTAGTTTTTTGGAAGCTTGGCAGGCCATTTTTATGAAAGTGATTCTCGCCAGTCTCTGCTTAGGGCTACATCAACAGCAAACAAACCATAGAGATAGAACTTGAAACTGCTTTATTGTGTCAAGTTTCAAAGAGCTAGCACAAACCATGTTTGATTTAGAGTTTCCAAATACATGTATCCCTATAGGAGAAAACAGAGTGAAACCTCAAAATGAAAACGGTTACTGCAAACGAACGGTTTAACCTAGAAGAACGAAATTTGGCGAGCCAAGTGGGATTGGCGTACTGATCATTACCTGAAAGTATCATCAAGATTGGGTGAAAAAGTGTTTGCTGAGATTCCAGGCAACTCTTAGTTGTTTGGAAGCTTGGCAGGCACTTTCCATGAAAGTGATTCTCGCCAGTCTCTGCTTAGGGCTACATCAGCAGAAACAAACCATAGAGATAGAACTTGAAACTGCTTTATTGTGTCAAGTTTCAAAGAGCTAGCACAAACCGTGTTTGATTTAGAGTTTTAAATACATGTATCCCTATAGGAGAAAACAGAGTGAAACCTCAAAATAAAAACGGTTACTGCAAACGAATGGTTTAACCTAGAAGAACAAAATTTGGTGAGCCAAGTGGGATTGGTGTACTGATCATTACCTGAAAGTATCATCAAGATTGGGTGAAAAAGTGTTTGCTAAGATTTCAGGCAACTCGTAGTTTTTTGGAAGCTTGGCAGGCCCTTTCCATTAAAGTGATTCTCGCCAGTCTCTGATTAGGGCTACATCAACAGCAAACAAGCCATAGAGATAGAACTTGAAACTCGTGTATTGTGTCAAGTTTCAAAGAGCTAGCCCAAACCGTGTTTGATTTAGAGTTCCAAATACATGTGTCGCTATAGGAGAAAACAGAGTGAAACCTCAAAATGAAAACGGTTACTGCAAACGAACGGTTTAACTTAGAAGAACGAAATTTGTCGAGCCAAGGGGGATTGGTGTTCTGATAATTAACTGAAAGTATCACCAAGATTGGGTGAAAAAGTGTTTGCTGAGATTTCAGGAAACTCGTAGTTTTTTAGAAGCTTGGCAGGCCCTTTCCATGAAAGTGATTCTTGCCAGTCTCTGCTTAGGGCTACATCAACAACAAACAAACCATAGAGATAGAACTTGAAACTGCTTTATTGTGTCAAGTTTCAAAGAGCTAGCACACACCGTGTTTGATTTAGAGTTCCAAATACATGTGTCGCTATAGGAGAAAACAGAGTGAAACCTCAAAATGAACACGGTTACTGCAAACGAACGGTTTTACATAGAAGAACGAAATTTGGCGAGCCAAGTGGGATTGGTGTACTGATCATTACCGGAAAGTATCATCAAGATTGGGTGAAAAAGTGTTTGCTGAGATTTCAGGCAACTCGTAGTTTTTTGGAAACTTGGCAGGCCCTTTCCATGAAAGTGATTCTCGCCAGTCTCTGCTTAGGGCTACATCAACAGCAAACAAACCATAGAGATAGAACTTGAAACTGCATTATTGTGTCAAGTTTCAAAGAGCTAGCACAAACCGTGTTTGATTTAGAGTTCCAAATACATGTAACCCTATAGGAGAAAACAGAGTGAAACCTCAAAATGAAAACGGTTACTGCAAACGAAAGATTTAACCTAAAAAAACGAAATTTGGCGAGCCAAGTGGGATTGGTGTACTGATCATTTCCTGAAAGTATCATCAAGATTGGGTGAAAAATTGCTGAGATTTCAAGCAACTCGTATTTTTTGGAATCTTGGCAGGCCCTTCAATGAAAGTGATTTTCGCCAGTCTCTGCTTAGGGCTACATCAACAGCAAACAAACCATAAAGATAGAACTTGCTTTATTGTGTCAAGTTTCAAAGAGCTAGCACTAACCGTGTTTAATTTAGAGTTCCAAACACATGTATCCCAATAGGAGAAAACAGAGTGAAACATCAAAATGAAAACGGTTACTGCAAACGAACTGTTTAACCTAGAAGAACGAAATTTGGCGAGCCAAGTGGCATTGGTGTACTGATCATTACCTGAAAGTATCATCAAGATTGGGTGAAAAAGTGTTTGCTGAGATTTCAGGCAACTCGTAGTTTTTCGGAAGTTTAGCAGGCCCTTTCCATGAAAGTGATTCTCCCCAGTCTCTGCTTAGGGCTACATCAACAGCAAACAAACTTTAGAGATAGAACTTGAAACTGCTTTATTGTGTCAAGTTTAAAAAGAGCTAGCAAGAACCGTGTTTGATTTAGAGTTCCAAATACTTGTATCCCTATAGGAGAAAACAGAATGAAACCTCAAAATGAAAACGGTTACTGCAAACGAACGGTTTAACCTAGAAGAACGAAATTTGTCGAGCCAAGTGGGATTGGTGTACTGATCATTACCTGAATGTATCATCAAGATTGGGTGAAAAAGTGTTTGCTGAGATTTCAGGCAACTCGAAGTTTTTTGGAAGCTTGGCAGGCCCTTTCCATGAAAGTGTTTTTCACCAGTCTCTGCTTAGGGCTACAACTACAGCAAACAAACCATAGAGATAGAACTTGAAACTGCTTTATTGTGTCAAGTTTCAAAGAGCTAGCACAAACCGTGTTTGATAGAGAGTTCCAAATACATGTATCCCTATTGGAGAAAAAAGAGTGAAACCTCAAAATGAAAACGGTTACTACAAACGAACGGTTTATCCTAGAAGAACGAAAGTTGGCGAGCCAAGTGGGATTGGTGTACTGATCATTACCTGAAAGTATCATCAAGATTGGCTGAAAAAGTGTTTGCTGAGATTTCACGCAACTCGTAGTTTTTTGGAAGCTTGGCAAGCCCTTTCCATGAAAGTGATTCTCGCTAGTCTCTGCTTAGGGCTACATCAACAGCAAACAAACCATAGAGAGAGAACATGAAACTGCTTTATTGTGTCAAGTTTCAAAGAGCTAGCACAAACCGTGTTCGATTTAGAGTTCCAAATACATGTATCCCTATAGGAGAAAACAGAGTGAAACCTCAAAATAAAAACGGTTAGTGCAAACGAACGGTTTAACCTAGAAGAACGAAATTTGGCGAGCCAAGTGGGATTGGTGTACTGATCATTACCTGAAAGTTTCATCAAGATTGGGTGAAAAAGTGTGTGCTTAGATTTCAGGCAACTCATAGTTTTTTGGAAGATTGGCAGGCCCTTTCCATGAAAGTGATTCTCGCCAGTCTCTGCTTAGGGCTACATCAATAGCAAACAAACCATAGAGATAGAACTTGAAACTGCTTTAATGTGTCAAGTTTCAAAGAGCTAGCACAAACCGTGTTTGATTTAGAGTTCCAAATACATGTATCCCTATAGGAGAAAACAGAGTGAAACCTCAAAAGGAAAAAGGTTACTGCAAACGAACAATTTAACCTAGAGAACGAATTTGGCTAGCCAAGTGGGATTGGGTGTACTGATGATTACCTGAAAGTATCATCAAGATTATGTGAAAAAGTGTTTGCTGAGATTTCAGGCAACTCATGTAGTTTTTTGGAAGCTTAACAGGACCTTTTAATGAAAGTGATTCTCGCCAGTCTCTGTATAGGGCTACATCAAGCAAACAAACCATAGAGAATAGAAGGTGAAACTGCTTTATTGTGTCAAATTTCAAAGAGCTAGCACTAACCGTGTTTGATTTAGAGTTCCAAATACATGTTTCCCAATAGGAGAAAACAGAGTGAAACATCAAAATGAAAACGGTTTACTGCAAAAGTACGGTTTAACCTAGAAGAACGAAATTTGTCGAGCCAAGTTGGATTGGTGTACTGATCATTACCTGAAAGTATCATCAAGATTGGGTTAAAAAGTGTTTGCTGAGATTTCAGGCAACTCGTAGTTTTTGGAAGCTTAGCAGGCCTATTCCATGAAAGTGATTCTCCCCAGTCTCTGCATAGGGCTACATCAACAGAAAACAAACCACGGAAATAGAACTTGAAACTGCTTTATTGTGTTAGTTTAAAAGAGCTAGCACAAACCGTGTTTTATTTAGAGTTCCAAATACATGTATCCCAATAGAGAAAACAGAGTGAAACCTCAAAATGAAAAAGGTTACTGCAAACGAACGGTTTAATCTAGAAGAACGAAATTTGGCGAGCCAAGTGGGATTGGTGTACTGATCATTACCTGAAAGTATCATGAAGATTGGGTGAAAAAGTGTTTCCTGAGATTTCAGGAAACTCGTAGTTTTTTGGAAGCTTAACAGGCACTTTTAATGAAAGTGATTCTCCCCAGTTTCTGCTTAGGGCTACATAAACAGCAAACAAACCATAGAGATAGAAACTTGAAACTGCTTTATTGTGTCAAGTTTCAAAGAGCTAGCACAAACCGTGTTTGATTTAGATTTCCAAATACATGTATCCCTATAGGAGAAAAAAGAGTGAAACCTCAAAATTAAAACGGTTACTGCAAACTAACGGTTTAACCTAGAAGAACGAAATTTGGCGAGCCAAGTGGGATTGGTGTACTGATCATTACCTGAAAGTATCATCAAGATTGGGTGAAAAAGTGTTTGCTAAGATTTTAGGCAACTCGTAGTTTTTTGGAAGCTTGGCAGGCCCTTTCCATGAAAGTGATTCTCGCCAGTCTCTGCTTAGGCTACATCAACAGCAAACAAACCATAGAGATAGAACTTGAAACTGCATTATTGTGTCAAGTTTCAAAGAGCTAGCACAAACCGTGTTTGATTTAGAGTTCCAAATACATGTATCCCTATAGGGAGAAAACAGAGTGAAACCTCAAAATGAAAACGGTTACTGCAAACGAAAGATTTAACCTAGAAGAACGAAATTTGGCGAGCCAAGTGGGATTGGTGTACTGATCATTACCTGAAAGTATCATCAAGATTGGGTGGAAAAGTGTTTGCTGAGATTTCAGGCAACTCGTAGTTTTTTGGAAGTTTGGCAAGCCCTTTCCATGAAAGTGATTCTCGCCAGTCTCTGCTTAGGGCTACATCAACAGCAAACAAACCTTAGAGATAGAACTTGAAACTGCTTTATTGTGTCAAGTTTCAAAGAGCTAGCAAAAACCATGTTTGATTTAGAGTTCCAAATAAATATATTAGGAGAAAACGGATAAAATCTCAAAACGAACCGGTTACTGCAAACGAACGGTTTAACCTAGAAGAACGAAATTTGGCGAGCCTAGTGGCTAGGTGTACTGATCATTACCTGAAGTATCATCAAGATTGGGTGAAAAAGTGTTTCCTGAGATTTCAGGCAACTCGTAGTTTCTTGGAAGCTTTAGCAGGCCCTTTCCATGAAAGTTATTCTCCCCAGTCTCTGCTTAGGGCTACATCAACAGCAAACAAACCATGGAGAAAGAACTTGAAACTGCTTTATTGTGTTAAGTTTAAACGAGCTAGCACAAACCATGTTTTGATTTAGAGTTCAAAATACATGTATCCCAATAGGAGAAAACAGAGTGAAACCTGAAAATGAAAAAGGTTACTGCAAATGAACGGTTAAACCTAGAAGAACGAAATTTGGCGAGCCAAGTGGGATTGGTGTACTGATCATTACCTGAAAGTATCATCAAGATTGGGTGAAAAAGTGTTTGCTGAGATTTCAGGCAACTACTAGTTTTTTGGAAACTTGGCAGGCCCTTTCCATGAAAGTGATTCTCGCCAGTCTCTGCTTAGGGCTACATCAACAGCAAACAAACCATAGAGATAGAACTTGAAACTGCATTATTGTGTCAAGTTTCAAAGAGCTAGCACAAACCGTGTTTGATTTAGAGTTCCAAATACATGTATCCCTATAGGAGAAAACAGAGTGAAACCTCAAAATGAAAACGGTTACTGCAAACGAAAGATTTAACCTAAAAAACAAAAATTTGGGGAGCCAAGTGGGATTGGTGTACTGATCATTTCCTGAAAGTATCATCAAGATTGGGTGAAAAATAGCTGAGATTTCAGGCAACTCGTATTTTTTGGAATCTTGGCAGGCCCTTCAATGAAAGTGAATTCGCCAGTCTCTGCTTAGGGCTACATCAACAGCAAACAAACCATAAAGATAGAACTTGCTTTATTGTGTCAAGTTTCAAAGAGCTAGCACTAACCGTGTTTAATTTAGAGTTCCAAACACATGTATCCCAATAGGAGAAAACAGAGTGAACATCAAAATGGAAACGGTTACTGCAAACGAACGGTTTAACTAGAAGAACGAAAATTGGCGAGCCAAGTGGCATTGGTGTACTGATCATTACCTGAAAGTATCATCAAGATTGGGTGAAAAAGTGTTTGCTGAGATTTCAGGGCAACTCGTAGTTTTTCGGAAGTTTAGCAGGCCCTTTCCTTGAAAGTGATTCTCCCCAGTCTCTGCTTAGGGCTACATCAACAGCAAACAAACTTTAGAGATAGAACTTGAAACTGCTTTATTGTGTCAAGTTTAAAAGAGCTAGCAAGAACCGTGTTTGATTTAGAGTTCCAAATACTTGTATCCCTATAGGAGAAAACAGAATGAAACCTCAAAATGAAAACGGTTACTGCAAACGAACGGTTTAACCTAGAAGAACGAAATTTGTCGAGCCAAGTGGGATTGGTGTACTGATCATTACCTGAATGTATCATCAAGATTGGGTGAAAAAGTGTTTGCTGAGATTTCAGGCAACTCGTAGTTTTTTGGAAGCTTGGCAGGCCCTTTCCATGAAAGTGATTTTCGCCATTCTCTGCTTAGGGCTACATCTACAGCAAACAAACATAGAGATAGAACTTGAAACTGCTTATTGTGTCAAGTTTCAAAGAGCTAGCACAAACCGTGTTTGATTGAGAGTTCCAATACATGTATCCCTATTGGAGAAAAAAGAGTGAAACCTCAAAATGAAAACGGTTACTACAAACGAACGGTTTATCCTAGAAGAACGAAAGTTGGCGAGCCAAGTGGGATTGGTGTACTGATCATTACCTGAAAGTATCATCAAGATTGGCTGAAAAAGTGTTTGCTTAGATTCCAGGCAACTCGTAGTTTTTTGGAAGCTTGGCAACCCCTTTCCATGAAAGTGATTCTCGCTAGTCTCTGCTTAGGGCTACATCAGCAGCAAACAAACCATAGAGAGAGAACATGAAACTGCTTTATTGTGTCAAGTTTCAAAGAGCTAGCACAAACCGTGTTCGATTTAGAGTTCCAAATACATGTATCCCTATAGGAGAAAACAGAGTGAAACCTCAAAATAAAACGGTTAGTTGCAAACGAACGGTTTAACCTAGAAGAACAAAATTTGGCGAGCCAAGTGGGATTGGTGTACTGATCATTTCCTGAAAGTATCATCAAGATTGGGTGAAAAAGTGTTTGCTGAGATTTCAGGAAACTCGTATTTTTTGGAAGCTTGGCAGGCCCTTTGCATGAATGTAATTCTCGCCAGTCTAAGCTTAGGGCTACATCAACAACAAACAAACCATAGAGATAGAACTTGAAACTGCTTTATTGTGTCAAGTTTCAAAGAGCTAGCAAAACGTGTTTGATTTAGATTTCCAAATACATGTATCCCTATAGGAGAAAAAAGAGTGAAACCTCAAAATGAAAACGGTTACTGCAAACTAACAATTTAACCTAGAAGAACGAAATTTGGCTAGCCAAGTGGGATTGGTGTACTGATGATTACCTGAAAGTATCATTAAGATTATGTGAAAAGTGTTTGCTGATATTCAGGCAACTCGTAGTTTTTTGGAAGCTTAACAGGCCCTTTTAATGAAAGTGATTCTCGCCAGTCTCTGTATAGGGCTACATCAACAGCAAAACAAACCATAGAGATAGAAGGTGAAACTGCTTTTATTTGTTTCAAGTGTCAAAGAGCTAGCACAAACCGTGTTTGATTTAGAGTTCCGAATACATGTATCCAATAGAGAAAACAGAGTGAAACCTCAAAATGAAAAAGGTTACTGCCAACGAACGGTTTAACCTAGAAGAACGAAATTTGGCGAGCCAAGTGGGATTGGTGTCCTGATCATTACCTGAAAGTATCATCAAGATTGGGTGAAAAAGTGTTTGCTGAGATTTCAGTCAACTCCTAGTTTTTGGAAGCTTGGCAGGCCCTTTCCATGAAAGTGATTCTCGCCCAGTCTATGCTTAGAGCTACATCAACAGCAAACAAACCATAGAGATAGAACTTGAGACTGCTTTATTGTGTCAAGTTTCAAAGAGCTAGCACAAACCGTGTTCGATTTAGAGTTCTAAATACATGTATCCCTATAGGAGAAAACAGAGTGAAACCTCAAAATGAAACCGGTTACTACAAACGAACGGTTTAACCTAGAAGAACGAAATTTGGCGAGGCACGTGGGATTGGTGTACTGATCATTATCTGAAAGTATCATCAAGATTGGGTGAGAAAGTGTTTGCTGAGATTTCAGGCAACTCGTAGTTTTTTGGAGGCTTGGCCGGCCCTTTCCATGAAAGTGATTCTCGCCAGTCTCTGCTTAGGGCTACATCAACAGCAAACAAACCATAGAGATAGAACTTGAAACTGCTTTATTGTGTCAAGTTTCAAAGAGCTAACAAACGTGTTTGATTTAGAGTTCCAAATACATGTATCCCTATAGGAGAAAACAAAGTGAAACCTCAAAATGAAAACGCTTACTGCAAACGAACGGTTTAACCTAGAAGAACAAAATTTGGTGAACCAACTGGGATTGGTGTACTGATCATTACCTGAAAGTATCATCAAGATTGGGTGAAAAAGTGTTGCTGAGGTTTCACGCAACTCGTAGTTTTTTGGAGGCTTGGCAGGTCCTTTCCATGAAAATGATTCTCGCCAGTCTCTGCTGAGGGCTACATCAACAGCAAATAAACCATTGAGATAGAACTTGAAACTGCTTTATTGTGTCAAGTTTCAAAGAGCTAGCACAAACCGTGTTTGATTTAGGGTTCCAAATACATGTTATTTCTATAAAAGAAAACAGAGTGAAACCTCAAAATGAAACCGGTTACTGCAAACGAATGGTTTAACCTAGAAAAACGAAATTTGGCGAGCCAAGTGGGATTGGTGTACTGATCATTACCTGAAAGTATCAAGATTGGGTGAAAAAGTGTTTGCTGAGATTTCAGGCAACTCGTAGTTTTTTGGAAGCTTGGCAGGCCCTTTCCATGAAAGTGATTCTCGCCAATCTCTGCTTAGGCCTACAAAAACAGGAAACAAATCATAGAGATAGAACTTGAAACTGCTTTATTTTGTGAAGGTTAAAAAGCTAGCACAAATCGTGTTTGATTTAGAGTTCCAAATACATGTATCCCGATAGGAGAAAACAGAGTGAAACCTCAAAATGAAAACGGTTACTGCAATTGAACGGTTTAACCTAGAAGAACGAAATTTGGCGAGCCAAGTGTGATTGGTGTACTGATTATTACCTGAAAGTATCATCAGATTGGGTGAAAAAGTGTTTGCTGAGATTTCAGGAAACTCGTTAGTTTTTTGAAAGCTTTGCAGGCCCTTTCTATGAAAGTGATTCTCGCAGTCTATTGCTGAGGGCTACATCAACAGCAAACAAACCATAGAGATAGAACTTGAAACTGATTTATTTGTGTCAAGTTTTAAGAGCTAGCACAAACCGTGTTTGATTTAGAGTTCCAAATACATGTATCCCTATAGGAGAAAACAGAGTGAAACCACAAAATTAAAACGGTTACTGCAATGAACAATTTCACCTAGAAGAACGAAATTTGGCAGAGCCAAGTGGGATTGGTGTACTGATCATTACCTGAAAGTATCATCAAGATTGGGTGAAAAAGTGTTTGCTGAGATTCCAGGCAACTCGTAGTTTTTTGGAAGCTTGGCATGCCCTTCCTTGAAAGTGATTCTCGCAGTCTCTGCTTAGGGCTACATCAACAGCAAACAAACCATAGAGATAGAACTTGAAACTGCTTTATTGTGTCAAGTTTCAAAGAGCTAGCACTAACCGTGTTTGATTTAGAGTTCCAAATACATGAATCCCTATAGGAGAAAACAGAGTGAAACCTCAAATGAAAACGGTTACTGCAAACGAACGGTTTAACCTAGAAGAACGAAATTTGGCGAGCCAAGTGGGATTGGTGTACTGATCATTACCTGAAAGTATCATCAAGATTGGGTGAAAAAGTGTTTGCTGGACATTTCAGGCAACTCGTAGTTTTTGGAAGCTTGGCAGGCCCTTCCATGAGAGTGATTCTCGCAGGCTCTGCTTAGCGCTACATCAACAGCAAACAAACCATAGAGAAAAACTTGAAAACTGCTTTATTGTGTCAAGTTTCAAAGAGCTAGCACAACCGTGTTTGATTTAGAGTTCCAATACATGTATCCATATAGGAGAAAACAGAGTGAAACCTCAAAATGAAAACGGTTACTGCAAACGAACGGTTTCACCTAGTAGAACGAAATTTGGCGAGGCAAGTGGGATTGTTGTACTGATCATTACCTGAAAGTATCATCAAGATTAGGTGAAAAAGTGTTTGCTGAGTTTCAGGCAACTCGTAGTTTTTTGGAAGCTTGGCAGCCTTTCCATGAAAGTGATTCTCGCCAGTCTCTGCTTTAGGGCTACATCAACAGCAAACAAATCCATAGAGATAGAACTTGAAACTGCTTTATTGTGTCAAGTTTCAAAAGCTAGCACAAACCGTGTTTCATTTAGAGTTCCAAAAACATGTATCCCTATAGGAGAAAACAGAGTGAAACCTCAAAATGAAAAACGGTTACTGCAAACGAACGGTTTCACCTAGAAGAACGAAATTTGGCGAGCCAAGGTGGATTGGTGTCCTCATCATTACCTGGAAGTATCATCAAGATTGGGTGAAAAAGTGTTTGCTGAGATCTCAGGCAACTCGTAGTTTTTGGAAGCTTGGCAGGCCCTTTCCATAAAAGTGATTCTCGCCAGTCTCTGCTGAGGGCCACATCAAAGCAAATAAACCATAGAGATAGAACTTAAAACTGCTTTATTGTGTCAAGTTTCAAAGAGCTAGCACAAACCGTGTTTGATTTAGAGTTCCAAATACATGTATCCCTATAGGAGAAAACAGAGTGAAACCTCAAAATGAAACCCGTTACGGCTAATGAATGGTTAAACTAGAAGATCGAAATTTGGTGAGCCATGTGGAATTGGTGTACTGATCATTACCTGCTAGCACAAACCTTTTTTCATTTAGAGTTCCAAATACATGTATCCTATAGGAGAAAACAGAGTGAAACCTCAAATGAAAAACGGTTACTGCAAACGTACGGTTTAACCTAGAAGAACGAAATTTGGTGAGCCAAGTGGGATTGGTGTACTGATCATTACCTGAAAGTATCATCAAGATTGGGTGAAAAAGTGTTTGCTGAGATTTCAGGCAACTCGTAGTTTTTTGGAAGCTTGGCAGGCCATTTCCATGAATGTGATTCTCGCCAGTCTCTGCTTAGGGCTACATCAACAGCAAACAAACCATAGAGATAGAACTTGAAACTGCTTTATTGTGTCAAGTTTCAAAGAGCTAGCACAAACCGTGTTTGATTTAGAGTTCCAAATACATGTATCCCTATAGTAGAAAACAGAGTGAAACCTCAAAATGAAACCGGTTACTGCATACGAACGGTTTAACCTAGAAGAACGAAATTTGGCGAGCCAAGTGGGATTGGTGTACTGATCATTACCTGAAAGTATCATCAAGATTGGGTGAAAAAGTGTTTGCTGAGATTCCAGGCAACTCGTAGTTTTTGGAAGCTTGGCAGGCCCTTTCCTTGATGTGATTCTCGCCAGACTCTGCTTAGGGCTACATCAACAGCAAACAAACCACAGAGATAGAACTTGAAACTGCTTTATTGTGTCAAGTTTCAAAAAGCTAGCACAAACCGTGTTTTATTTTGAGTTCCAAATACATGAATCCCTATAGGAGAAAACAGAGTGAAACCTCAAAATGAAAACGGTTACTGCAAACGAAAGGTTTAACCTAGAAGAACGAAAATTTTGGCAAGCCAAGTGGGATTGGTGTACTGATCATTACCTGAAAGTATCATCAAGATGGGTGAAAAAGTGTTTGCTGAGATTTCAGGCAGTCGTAGTTTTTTGGAAGCTTGGCAGCCCTTTCCATGAAAGTGATTCTTGCCAGTCTCTGCTTAGGGCTACATCAACAGCAAACAAACCATAAAGATAGAATTTGAAACTGCTTTATTTTTTCAAGTTTCAAAGAGCTAGCACAAACCGTGTTTGATTTAGAGTTCCAAATACATGTATCCCTATAGGAGAAAACAGAGTGAAACCTCAAAATGAAAACGGTTACTGCATACGAACGTTTAACCTAGAAGAACGAAATTTGGCGAGCCAAGTGGGATTGGTGTACTGATCATTACCTGAAAGTATCATCAAGATTGGGTGAAAAAATATTTGCTGAGATTCCAGGCAACTCGTAGTTGTTTGGAAGCTTGGCAGGCCCTTTCCATGAAAGTGATTCTCCCCAGTCTCTGCTTAGGGCTACATCAACAGCAAACAAACCATAGAGATAGAACTTGAAACTGCTTTATTGTGTCAAGTTTCAAAGAGCTAGCACATACCGTGTTTGATTTAGAGTTCCAAATACGTGTTTCCCTATAGGAGAAAACAGAGTGAAAACTGAAAATGAAACCGGTTACTCCAAACGAACGGTTTAATCAAGAAGAACGAAATTTGGCGAGCCAAGTGGGATTGGTGTACTGATCATTACCTGAAAGTATCATCAAGATTGGGTGAAAAAGTGTTTGCTGAGATTCCAGGCAACTCGTAGTTTTTGGAAGCTTGGCAGGCCCTTTCCTTGAATGTGATTCTCGCGAGTCTCATCTTAGGGCTACATCAACAGCAAACAAACCACAGAGAATAGAACTTGAACTGCTTTATTGTGTCAAGTTCAAAAGCTAGCACAAACCGTGTTTGATTTTGAGTTCCAAATACATGAATCCCTATAGGAGAGAACAGAGTGAAACCTCAAAATGAAAACTATTACTGCAAATGAAAGGTTTAACCTAGAAGAACGAAATTTGGCGAGCCAAGTGGGATTGGTGTACTGATCATTACCTGAAAGTATCATCAAGATTGGGTGAAAAAGTGTTTGCTGAGATTCCAGGCAACTCGTAGTTTTTTGGAAGCTTGGCAGGCCCTTTCCTTGAATGTGATTCTCGCCAGTCTCTGCTTAGGGCTACATCAACAGCAAACAAACCACAGAGATAGAACTTGAAACTGCATTATTGTGTCAAGTTTCAAAGAGCTAGCACAAACCGTGTTTGATTTAGAATTCCAATAATGTATCCCTATAGTAGAAAACAGATTGAAACCTGAAAAATGAAACGGTTACTGCAAATGAACAGTTTAACCTAGAAGAACCAAATTTGGCGAGGCAAGTGGGATTGGTGTACTGATCATTAACTGAAAGTATCAGCAAGATTGGGTGAAAAAGTGTTTGCTGTGATTCCAGGCTAACTCGTAGTATTTTGGAAGCTTGGCAGGCATTTTCCATGAAAGTGATTCGCGCCAGTCTCTGCTTAGGGCTACATTAACAGCAAACAAACCATAGAGATAGAACTTGAAACTGCTTTATTGTGTCAAGTTTCAAAGAGCTAGCACAAAAGGTGTTTGATTTAGAGTTCCAAATACATGTATCCCTATAGGGGAAAACAGAGTGAAACCTCAAAATGAAAACGGTTACTGCAAACGAACGGTTGAACGTATAAGAATGAAATTTGGCGAGCCAAGTTGGATTGGTGTACTGATCATTACCTGAAAGTATCATCAAGTTTGGGTGAAAAAGTTTTTGCTGAGATTTCAGGCAACTCGTAGTTTTTGGAAGCTTGGCAGGCCCTTTCAATGAAAATGATTCTCGCCAGTCTCTGCTTAGGGCTACATCAACAGCAAACAAACTATAGAGATAGAACTTGAAACTTCTTTATTGTGTCAAGTTTCAAAGAGCTAGCACAAACCGTGTTTGATTTAGAGTTCCAAATACATGTATCCCTATAGGAGAAAACAGAGTGAAACCTCAAAATGAAAACGGTTACTGCATACGAACGGTTTAACCTAGAAGGACGAAATTTGGCGAGCCAAGTGGGATTGGTGTACTGATCATTACGTGAAAGTATCATCAAGATTGGGTGAAAAACTGTTTACTGAGAATTCAGGCAACTCGTAGTTTTTGAAGCTTGGCAGGCCCTTTCCATGAAAGTGATTCTCGCCAGTCTCTGCTTAGGGCTACATCAACAGCAAACAAACCATAGAGATAGAACTTGAGACTGCTTTATTGTGTCAAGTTTCAAAGAGCTAGCACAAACCGTGTTTGATTTAGAGTTCCAAATACATGTATCCATATAGAAGAAAACAGAGTGAAACCTCAAAATGAAAACGGTTACTGCATACGAACTGTTTAACCTAGAAGAACAAAATTTGGCGAGCCAAGTGGATTGGTGTACTAATCATTACCTGAAAGTATCATCAAGATTGGGTGAAAAAATGTTTGCTGAGATTCCAGGCAACTCGTAGTTGTTTGGAAGCTTGGCAGGCCCTTTCATGAAAGTGATTCTCGCCAGTCTCTGCTTAGGGCTACATCAACAGCAAAAAACCATAGAGAGAGAACTTGAAACTGCTTTATTGTGTCAAGTTTCAAAGAGCTAGCACAAACCGTGTTTGATTTTGAATTCCAAATACATGTATCCCTATAGTAGAAAACAGAGTGAAACCTGAAAATGAAACCGGTTACTGCAAATGAACGGTTTACCTAGAAGAACGAAATTTGGCGAGTCAAGTGGATTTGTGTACTTATCATTTCCTGAAAGTATCAGCAAGATTGGGTGAAAAAGTGTTTGCTGAGATTCCAGGCAACTCGTAGTTTTTTGGAAGCATGGCAGGCACTTTCCATGAAAGTGATTCGCGCCAGTCTCTGCTTAGGGCTACATTAACAGCAAAAAAACCATAGAGATAGAACTTGAAACTGCTTTATTGTGTCAAGTTTCTAATAGCTAGCAAAAACCGTGTTTGATTTAGAGTTCCAAATACATGTATCCCTATAGGAGAAAACAGAGTGAAACTCAAAATGAAAACGGTTACTGGAAACGAACGGTTTAACCTAGAAGAACGAAATTTTGCGAGCCAAGTGGATTGGTGTACTGATCATTACCTGAAAGAATCATCAAGATTGGGTGAAAAAGTGTTTGCTGAGATTTCAGGCAACTCGTAGTTGTTTGGAAGCCTGGCAGGTCCTTTCCATGAAAGTGATTCTTGCCAGTCTCTGCTTTAGGCTACATCAACAGCAAACGAACCATCGAGATAGAACATGAAACTGCTTATTGTGTCAAGTTTCAAAAAGCTAGCACAAACCGTGTTTCATTTAGAGTTCCAAAAACATGTATCCCTATAGGAGAAAACAGAGTGAAACCTCAAAATGAAAACGGTTACTGCAAACAAACGGTTTCACCTAGAAGAACGAAATTTGGCGAGCCAAGGTGATTGGTGTCCTCATCATTACCTGGAAGTATCATCAAGATTGGGTGAAAAAGTGTTTGCTGAGATCTCAGGCAACTCGTAGTTTTTTGGAAGCTTGGCAGGCCCTTTGCATGAATGTGACTCTCGCCAGTCTCTGCTTAAGGCTACATCAACAGCAAATAAACCATAGAGATAGAACTTGAAACTGCTTTATTGTGTCAAGTTTCAAAGAGCTAGCACAAACGTGTTTGATTTAGTGTTCCAAATACATGTATCCCTATAGGGGAAAACAGAGTGAAACCTCAAAATGAAAACGGTTACTGCAAACGAACGATTTAACCTATAAGAATGAAATTTGGCGAGCCAAGTTGGATTGGTGTACTGATCATTACCTGAAAGTATCATCAAGATTGGGTGAAAAAGTGTTTGCTGAGATTTCAGGCAACTCGTAGTTGTTTGGAAGCTTGGCAGGCCCTTTCCATGAAAGTGATTCTCGCCAGTCTATGCTTAGAGCTACATGAACAGCAAACAAATCATAGAGATAGAACTTGAAACTGCTTTATTGTGCCAAGTTCAAAGAGCTAGCACAAACCGTGTTTGATTTAGAGTTCCAAATACATGAATCCCTATAGGAGAAAACAGAGTGAAACCTCAAAATGAAAACGGTTACTGCAAACGAACGGTTTAACCTAGAAGAACGAAATTTGGCGAGCCAAGTGGGATTGGTGCACTGATCATTACCTGAAAGTATCATCAAGATTGGGTGAAAAAGTGTTTGCTGAGATTTCAGGCAACTCGTAGTTTTTTGAAGCTTGGCAGGCCCTTTCATGAGAGTGATTCTCGCCAGGCTCTGCTTAGGGCTACATCAACAGCAAACAACCATGGAGGAAAAACTTGAAACTGCTTTATTGTGTCAAGTTTCAAAGAGCTAGCACAAACCGTGTTTGATTTAGAGTTCCAAATACATGTATCCCTATAGGAGAAAACAGAGTGAAACCTCAAAATGAAAACGGTTACTGCAAACGAAAGGTTTCACCTAGTAGAACGAAATTTTGCGAGCCAAGTGGGATTGTTGTACTGATCATTACTTGAAAGTATCATCAAGATTGGGTGAAAAAGTGTTGCTGAGATTCCAGGCAACTCTTAGTTGTTTGGAAGCTTGGCAGGCCCTTTCCATGAGAGTGATTCTCGCCAGGCTCTGCTTAGGGCTACATCAAACAGCAAACAAACCATGGAGAAAAACTTGAAAACTGCTTTATTGTGTCAAGTTTCAAAGAGCTAGCACAAACCGTGTTTGATTTAGAGTTCCAAATACATGTATCCCTATAGGAGAAAACAGAGTGAAACCTCAAAATGAAAACGGTTACTGCAAACGAAAGGTTTCACCTAGTAGAACGAAATTTTGCGAGCCAAGTGGGATTGTTGTACTGATCATTACCTGAAAGTATCATCAAGATTGGGTGAAAAAGTGTTTGCTGAGATTCCAGGCAACATCTTAGTTGTTTGGAAGCTTGGCAGGCCCTTTTCATGAAAGTGATTCTCGCCAGTCTCTGCTTAGGGCTACATCAACAGCAAACAATCCATAGAGATAGAACTTGAAACTGCTTTATTGTGTCAAGTTTCAAAGAGTTAGCACAAACCGTGTTTGATTTAGAGTTCCAAATACATGTATCCCTGTAGTAGAAACAGAGTGAAACTCAAAATGAAACCGGTTACTGCAAACGAACGGTTTAACTAGAAGAAAGACATTTGGCGACCCAAGTGGGATTGGTGTACTAATCATTACCTGAAAGTATCATCAAGATTGGGTGAAAAAGTGTTTGCTGAGATTTCAGGCAACTCGTAGTTTTTTGGAAGCTTGGCAGGCCATTTCCATGAATGTGATTCTCGCCAGTCTCTGCTTAGGGCTACATCAACAGCAAACAAAACCATAGAGATAGAACTTGAAACTGCTTTATTGTGTCAAGTTTCAAAGAGCTAGCACAAACCGTGTTTGATTTAGAGTTCCAAATACATGTATCCTATAGTAGAAAACAGAGTGAAACCTCAAAATGAAACCGGTTACTGCATACGAACGGTTTAACCTAGAAGAACGAAATTTGGCGAGCCAAGTGGGATTGGTGTACTGATCATTACCTGAAAGTATCATCAAGATTGGGTGAAAAGTGTTTGCTGAGATTCCAGGCAACTCGTAGTTTTTTGGAAGCTTGGCAGGCCCTTTTCCTTGAATGTGATTCTCGCCAGACTCTGCTTAGGGCTACATCAACAGCAAACAAACCACAGAGATAGAACTTGAAACTGCTTAATTGTGTCAAGTTTCAAAAAGCTAGCACAAACCGTGTTTTATTTGAGTTCCAAATACATGAATCCCTATAGGAGAAAACAGAGTGAAACCTCAAAATGAAAACGGTTACTGCAAACGAAAGGTTTAACCTAGAAGAACGAAATTTGGCAAGCCAAGTGGGATTGGTGTACTGATCATTACCTGAAAGTATCATCAAGATTGGGTGAAAAAGTGTTTGCTGAGATTTCAGGCAGTCGTAGTTTTTGGAAGCTTGCAGGCCCTTTCCATGAAAGTGATTCTTGCCAGTCTCTGCTTAGGGCTACATCAACAGCAAACAAACCATAAAGATAGAATTTGAAACTGCTTTATTTTTTCAAGTTTCAAAGAGCTAGCACAAACCGTGTTTGATTTAGAGTTCCAAATACATGTATCCCTATAGGAGAAAACAGAGTGAAACCTCAAAATGAAAACGGTTACTGCATACGAACGGTTTAACCTAGAAGAACGAAATTTGGCGAGCCAAGTGGGATTGGTGTACTGATCATTACTGAAAAGTATCATCAAGATTGGGTGAAAAAATATTTGCTGAGATTCCAGGCAACTCGTAGTTGTTTGGAAGCTTGGCAGGCCCTTTCCATGAAAGTGATTCTCCCCAGTCTCTGCTTAGGGCTACATCAACAGCAAACAAACCATAGAGATAGAACTTGAACTGCTTTATATGTGTCAAGTTTCAAAGAGCTAGCACATACCGTGTTTGATTTAGAGTTCCAAATACGTGTTTCCCTATAGGAGAAAACCAGAGTGAAACTGAAAATGAAACCGGTTACTCCAAACGAACGGTTTAATCAAGAAGAACGAAATTTGGCGAGCCAAGTGGGATTGGTGTACTGATCATACCTGAAAGTATCATCAAGATGGGTGAAAAAGTGTTTGCTGAGATTCCAGGCAACTCGTAGTTTTTGGGAAGCTTGGCAGGCCCTTTCCTTGAATGTGATTCTCGCGAGTCTCATCTTAGGGCTACAATCAACAGCAAAACAAACACAGAGATAGAATTGAAACTGCTTTATTGTGTCAAGTTTCAAAAAGCTAGCACAAACCGTGTTTGATTTTGAGTTCCAAATACATGAATCCCTATAGGAGAGAACAGAGTGAAACCTCAAAATGAAAACTATACTGCAAATGAAAGGTTTAACCTAGAAGAACGAAATTTGCGAGCCAAGTGGGATTGGTGTACTGATCATTACCTGAAAGTATCATCAAGATTGGGTGAAAAAGTGTTTGCTGAGATTCCAGGCAACTCGTAGTTTTTTGGAAGCTTGGCAGGCCCTTTCCTTGAATGTGATTCTCGCCAGTCTCTGCTTAGGGCTACATCACAGCAAACAAACCACAGAGATAGAACTTGAAAACTGCATTATTGTGTCAAGTTTCAAAGAGCTAGCACAAACCGTGTTTGATTTAGAATTCCAAATACATGTATCCCTATAGTAGAAAACAGATTGAAACCTGAAAATGAAACCGGTTACTGCAAATGAACAGTTTAACCTAGAAGAACCAAATTTGGCGAGGCAAGTGGGATTGGTGTACTGATCATTAACTGAAAGTATCAGCAAGATTGGGTGAAAAAGTGTTTGCTGTGATTCCAGCAACTCGTAGTATTTTGGAAGCTTGGCAGGCATTTCCCTGAAAGTGATTCGCGCCAGTCTCTGCTTAGGGCTACATTAACAGCAACAACCATAGAGATAGAACTTGAAACTGCTTTATTGTGTCAAGTTTCAAAGAGCTAGCACAAAAGGTGTTTGATTAGAGTTCCAAATACATGTATCCCTATAGGGGAAAACAGAGTGAAACCTCAAAATGAAAAACGGTTACTGCAAACGAACGGTTGAACGTATAAGAATGAAATTTGGCGAGCCAAGTTGGATTGGTGTACTGATCATTACCTGAAAGTATCATCAAGTTTGGGTGAAAAAGTGTTTGCTGAGATTTCAGGCAACTCGTAGTTTTTTGGAAGCTTGCAGGCCCTTTCAATGAAAATGATTCTCGCCAGTCTCTGCTTAGGGCTACATCAACAGCAAACAAACTATAGAGATAGAACTTGAAACTTCTTTATTGTGTCAAGTTTCAAAGAGCTAGCACAAACCGTGTTTGATTTAGAGTTCCAAATACATGTATCCCTATAGGAGAAAACAAGAGTGAAACCTCAAAATGAAAACGGTTACTGCATACGAACGGTTTAACCTAGAAGGACGAAATTTGGCGAGCCAAGTGGGATTGGTGTACTGATCATTACGTGAAAGTATCATCAAGATTGGGTGAAAAACTGTTTACTGAGAATTCAGGCAACTCGTAGTTTTTTGGAAGCTTGGGCAGGCCCTTTCCATGAAAGTGATTCTCGCCAGTCTCTGCTTAGGGGCTACATCAACAGCAAACAAACCATAGAGATAGACTTGAGACTGCTTTATTGTGTCAAGTTTCAAAGAGCTAGCACAACCGTGTTTGATTTAGAGTTCCAAATACATGTATCCATATAGAAGAAAACAGAGTGAAACCTCAAAATGAAAACGGTTACTGCATACGAACTGTTTAACCTAGAAGAACAAAATTTGGCGAGCCAAGTGGGATTGGTGTACTAATCATTACCTGAAAGTATCATCAAGATTGGGTGAAAAAATGTTTGCTGAGATTCCAGGCAACTCGTAGTTGTTTGGAAGCTTGGCAGGCCCTTTCCATGAAAGTGATTCTCGCTCAGTCTCTGCTTAGGGCTACATCAACAGCAAAAAACCATAGAGAGAGAACTTGAAACTGCTTTATTGTGTCAAGTTTCAAAGAGCCTAGCACAAACCGTGTTTGATTTTGAATTCCAAATACATGTATCCCTATAGTAGAAAACAGAGTGAAACCTGAAAATGAAACCGAACGGTTACCTAGAAGAACGAAATTTGGCGAGTTCAAGTGGGATTGTGTACTTATCATTTCCTGAAGTATCAGCAAGATTGGGTGAAAAAGTGTTTGCTGAGATTCCAGGCAACTCGTAGTTTTTTGGAAAGCATGGCAGGCACTTTCATGAAAGTGATTCGCGCCAGTCTCTGCTTAGGGCTACATTAACAGCAAAAAAAACCATAGAGATAGAACTTGAAACTGCTTTATTGTGTCAAGTTTCTAATAGCTAGCAAAAACCGTGTTTGATTTAGAGTTCCAAATACATGTATCCCTAGTAGGAGAAAACAGAGTGAAACCTCAAAAATGAAAACGGTTACTGGAAACGAACGGTTTAACCTAGAAGAACGAAATTTTGCGAGCCAAGTGGGATTGGTGTACTGATCATTACCTGAAAGAATCATCAAGATTGGGTGAAAAAGTGTTTGCTGAGATTTCAGGCACTCGTAGTTGTTTGGAAGCCTGGGCAGGTCCTTTCCATGAAAGTGATTCTTGCCAGTCTCTGCTTTAGGCTACATCAACAGCAAACGAACCATCGAGATAGAACATGAAACTGCTTTATTGTGGTCAAGTTTCAAAAAGCTAGCACAAACCGTGTTTCATTTAGAGTTCCAAAAACATGTATCCCTATAGGAGAAAACAGAGTGAAACCTCAAAATGAAAACGGTTACTGCAAACAAACGGTTTCACCTAGAAGAACGAAATTTGGCGAGCCAAGGTGGATTGGTGTCCTCATCATTACCTGGAAGTATCATCAAGATTGGTGAAAAGTGTTTGCTGAGATCTCAGGCAACTCGTAGTTTTTTGGAAGCTTGGCAGGCCCTTTGCATGAATGTGACTCTCGCCAGTCTCTGCTTAAGGCTACATCAACAGCAAATAAACATAGAGATAGAACTTGAAACTGCTTTATTGTGTCAAGTTTCAAAGAGCTAGCACAAAACGTGTTGATTTAGAGTTCCAAATACATGTATCCCTATAGGGAAAACAGAGTGAAACCTCAAAATGAAACAGGTTACTGCAAACGAACGATTTAACCTATAAGAATGAAATTTGGCGAGCCAAGTTGGATTGGTGTACTGATCATTACCTGAAAGTATCATCAAGATTGGGTGAAAAAGTGTTTGCTGAGATTTCAGGCAACTCGTAGTTGTTTGGAAGCTTGGCAGGCCCTTTCCATGAAAGTGATTCTCGCCAGTCTATGCTTAGAGCTACATGAACAGCAAACAAATCATAGAGATAGAACTTGAAACTGCTTTATTGTGCCAAGTTTCAAAGAGCTAGCACAAACCGTGTTTGATTTAGAGTTCCAAATACATGAATCCCTATAGGAGAAAACAGAGTGAAACCTCAAAATGAAAACGGTTACTGCAAACGAACGGTTTAACCTAGAAGAACGAAATTTGGCGAGCCCAAGTGGGATTGGTGCACTGATCATTACCTGAAAGTATCATCAAGATTGGGTGAAAAAGTGTTTGCTGAGATTTCAGGCAACTCGTAGTTTTTGGAAGCTTGGCAGGCCCTTTCCATGAGAGTGATTCTCGCCAGGCTCTGCTTAGGGCTACATCAACAGCAAACAAACCATGGAGAAAAACTTGAAACTGCTTTATTGTGTCAAGTTTCAAAGAGCTAGCACAAACCGTGTTTGATTTAGAGTTCCAAATACATGTATCCCTATAGGAGAAAACAGAGTGAAACCTCAAAATGAAAACGGTTACTGCAAACGAAAGGTTTTCACCTAGTAGAACGAAATTTTGCGAGCCAAGTGGGATTGTTGTACTGGTCATTACCTGAAAGTATCATCAAGATTGGGTGAAAAAGTGTTTGCTGAGATTCCAGGCAACTCTTAGTTGTTTGGAAGCTTGGCAGGCCCTTTTCATGAAAGTGCCTCCCAAGCTTCCAAAAACTACGAGTTGCTGGAATCTCAGCAAACACTTTTTCACCCAATCTTGATGATACTTTCAGGTAATGATTAGTACACCAATCCCACTCTTGGGCGCCAAATGTCTTTCTTCTAGTTTAAACGTTCGTTTGCAGTAACCGTTTCATTTTCAGGTTTCACTCTGTTTTCTTCTACGGAGAATACATGTATTTGGAACTCTAAATCAAACACGGTTTGTGCTAACTCTTGAACTGTCACAATAAAGCAGTTTCAAGATCTTCTATGGATTGTTTGCTGTTGATGTAGCCCTAAGCAGGTGGAGAATCACTTTC
>NW_027520991.1:81232-148667 GCF_052094955.1 Ictidomys tridecemlineatus
CGTACTTTTTGGGAAGCTTGGCAGGCCCTTTCCATGAATGTGATTCTCGCCAGGCTCTGCTTAGGGCTACATCAACAGCAAACAAACCATAGTGATAGAACTTGAAACTGCTTTATTGTGTCAAGTTTCAAAGAGCTAGCACAAACCGTGTTTGATTTAGAGTTCCAAATACATGTATCCCTATAGTAGAAAACAAAGTGAAACCTGAAAATGAAACCGGTTACTGCAAACTAACGGTTTAACCTAGAAGAACGAAATTTGGCGAGCCAAGTGGGATGGGTGTACTGATCATTACCTGAAAGTATCATCAAGATTGGGTGAAAAAGTGTTTTCTGAGATTTCAGGCAACTCGTAGTTTTTTGGAAGCTTGGCAGGCCCTTTCAATGAATTTGATTCTCGCCAGTCTCTGCTTAGGGCTACATCAACAGCAAACAAACCATAGAGATAGAACTTGAAACTGCTTTATTGTGTCAAATTTCAAAGAGCTAGCACAAACCGTGTTTGATTTAGAGTTCCAAATAAATGTATCCCTATAGTGGAAAACAGAGTGAAACCTGAAAATGAAACCGGTTACTGCAAACGAACGGTTGAACCTAGAAGAACGAAATTTGGCGAGCCAAGTGGGATTGGTGTACTGATCATTACCTGAAAGTATCATCAAGATTGGGTGAAAAAGTGTTTGCTGAGATTCCAGGCAACTCGTAGTTTTTTGGAAGCTTGGCAGGCCCTTTCCTTGAATGTGATTCTCGCCAGTCTCTGCTTAGGGCTACATAAACAGCAAACAAACCATAGAGATAGAACTTGAAACTGCTTTATTGTGTCAAGTTTCAAAAAGCTAGCACAAACCGTGTTTGATTTAGAGTTCCAAATACATGAATCCCTATAGGAGAAAACAGAGTGAAACCTCAAAATGAAAACGGTTACTGCAAACGAGTGGTTTAACCTAGAAGAACAAAATTTGGCAAGTCAAGTGGGATTGGTGTACTGATCATTACCTGAAAGTTTCATCAAGATTGGGTGAAATAGTGTTTGCTGAGATTTCAGGCAACTCGTAGTTTTTTGGAAGCTTGGCAGGCCCTTTCCATGAAAGTGATTCTCGCCAGTCTATGCTTAGGGCTACATCAACAGCAAACAAACCATACAGATAGAACTTGCTTTATTGTGTGAAGTTTCAAAGAGCTAGCACAAACCGTGTTTGATTTAGAGTTCCAAATACATGTATCCCTATAGGAGAAAACAGAGTGAAACCTCAAAATGAAAACGGTTACTGCAAACGAACGGTTTAACCTAGAAGAACGAAATTTGCCGAGCCAAGTGGGTTGGTGTACTGATCATTACCGGAAAGTATCATCAAGATTGGTTGAAAAAGTGTTTGCTGAGATTTCAGGCAACTCGTAGTTTTTTGGAAGCTTGGCAAGCCCTTTCCATGAAAGTGATACTCGCCAGTCTCTGCTTAGGGCTACATCTACAGCAAACAAACCATAGAGATAGAACTTGAAACTGCTTTATTGTGTCAAGTTTCAAAGAGCTAGCACAAACCGTGTTTGATTTAGAGTTCCAAATACATGTATCCCTATAGTAGAAAACAGAGTGAAACCTCAAAATGAAAACGGTTACTGCAAACGAACGGTTTTACATAGAAGAACGAAATTTGGCGAGCCAAGTGGGATTGGTTTACTGATCATTACCTGAAAGTATCATCAAGATTGGGGGAAAAAGTGTTTGCTGAGATTTCAGGCAACTCGTAGTTTTTTGGAAGCTTGGCAGGCTCTTTCCATGAAAGTGATTCTCGCCAGTCTCTGCTTAGGGCTACATCGACAGCAAACAAACCATAGAGATAGAACTTGAAACTGCTTTATTGTGTCAAGTTTCCAAGAGCTAGCACAAACCGTGTTTGATTTAGAGTTCCAAATACATGTATCCCTATAGGAGAAAACAGAGTGAAACCTCAAAATGAGAACGGTTACTGCAAATGAACAGTTTAACCTAGAAGAACGAAATTAGGCCAGCCAAGTGGGATTGGTGTACTGATCATTACCTAAAAGTATCATCAGGATTGGGTGAAAAATTGTTTGCTAAGATTTCAGGCAACTCGTAGTTTTTTGGAAGCTTGGCAAGCCCTTTCCATGAAAGTGATTCTCGCCAGTCTCTGCTTAGGGCTACATCAACAGCAAACAAACCATAGAGATAGAACTTGAAACTGCTTTATTGTGTCAAGTCTCAAAGAGCTAGCACAAACCGTGTTTGATTTAGAGTTCCAAATAGATGTATCCCTATAGGAGAAAACAGAGTGAAACCTCAAAATGAACACGGTTACTGCAAACGAACGGTTTTACATAGAAGAACGAAATTTGGCGAGCCAAGTGGGATTGGTGTACTGATCATTACCGGAAAGTATCATCAAGATTGGGTGAAAAAGTGTTTGCTGAGATTTCAGGCAACTCGTAGTTTTTTGGAAGCTTGGCATGCCCTTTCCATGAAAGTGATTCTCGCCAGTCTCTGCTTAGGGCTACATCAACAGCAAACAAACCATAGAGATAGAACTTGAAACTGCATTATTGTGTCAAGTTTTAAAGAGCTAGCACAAACCGTGTTTGATTTAGAGTTCCAAATACATGTATCCCTATAGGAGAAAACAGAGTGAAACCTCAAAATGAAAACGGTTACTGCAAACGAAAGATTTAACCTAAAAAAACAAAATTTGGCGAGCCAAGTGGGATTGGTGTACTGATCATTTCCTGAAAGTATCATCAAGATTGGGTGAAAATTGCTGAGATTTCAGGCAACTCGTATTTTTTTGGAATCTTGGCAGAACCTTCAATGAAAGTGATTTTCGCCAGTCTCTGCTTAGGGCTACATCAACAGCAAACAAACCATAAAGATAGAACTTGCTTTATTGTGTCAAGTTTCAAAGAGCTAGCACTAACCGTGTTTAATTTAGAGTTCCAAACACATGTATCCCAATAGGAGAAAACAGAGTGAAACATCAAAAATGAAAACGGTTACTGCAAAGGAACGGTTTAACCTAGAAGAACGAAATTTGGCGAGCCAAGTGGCATTGGTGTACTGATCATTACCTGAAAGTATCATCAAGATTGGGTGAAAAAGTGTTTGCTGAGATTTCAGGCAACTCGTAGTTTTTCGGAAGTTTAGCAGGCCCTTTCCATGAAAGTGATTCTCCCCAGTCTCTGCTTAGGGCTACATCAACAGCAAACAAACTTTAGAGATAGAACTTGAAACTGCTTTATTGTGTCAAGTTTAAAAGAGCTAGCAAGAACCGTGTTTGATTTAGAGTTCCAAATACTTATATCCCTATAGGAGAAAACAGAATGAAACCTCAAAATGAAAACGGTTACTGCAAACGAACGGTTTAACATAGAAGAACGAAATTTGTCGAGCCAAGTGGGATTGGTGTACTGATCATTACCTGAATGTATCATCAAGATTGGGTGAAAAAGTGTTTGCTGAGATTTCAGGCAACTCGTACTTTTTTGGAAGCTTGGCAGGCCCTTTCCATGAATGTGATTCTCGCCAGGCTCTGCTTAGGGCTACATCAACAGCAAATAAACCATAGTGATAGAACTTGAAACTGCTTTATTGTGTCAAGTTTCAAAGAGCTAGCACAAACCGTGTTTGATTTAGAGTTCCAAATACATGTATCCCTATAGGAGAAAACAGAGTGAAACCTCAAAAGGAAAACAGTTACTGCAAACGAACAGTTTAACCTACAAAAACGAAATTTGGCGAGCCAAGTGGGATTGGTGTACTGATCATTACCTGAAAGTATAATCAAGATTGGGTGAAAAAGTGTTTGCTGAGATTTCAGGCAACTCGTAGTTTTTTGGAAGCTTGGCAGGCCCTTTCCATGAAGGTGATTCTCGCCAGTCTCTGCTTAGGGCTACATCAACAGCAAACAAACCTTAGAGATAGAACTTGAAACTGCTTTATTGTGTCAAGTTTAAAAGAGCTAGCTAGAACGGTGTTTGATTTAGAGTTCCAAATACATGTATCCCTATAAGAGAAAACAGATTGAAACCTCAAAATGAAAACGCTTACTGCAAACGAACGGTTTAACATAGAAGAACGAAATTTGGCGAGCCAAGTGGGATTTGTGTACTGATCATTACCTGAAAGTATCATCAAGATTGGGTGAAAAAGTGTTTGCTGAGATTTCAGGCAACTCGTAGTTTTTTGGAAGCTTGGCAGGCCCTTTCATGAAAGTGATTCTCGCCAGTCTCTGCATAGGCTACATCAACAGCAAACAAACCATAGAGATAGAACTTGAAACTGCTTTATTGTGTCAAGTTTCAAAAGCTAGCACAAACCGTGTTTGATTTAGGGTTCCAAATACATGTATCCCAATAGGAGAAAACAGAGTGAAACCTCAAAATGAAAACGGTTACTGCAAACGAACGGTTTAACCTAGAAGAACGAAATTTGGCGAGCCAAGTGGGATTGGTGTACTGATCATTACCTGAAAGTATCATCAAGATTGGGTGGAAAAGTGTTTGCTGAGATTTCAGGAAACTCGTAGTTTTTTGGACGTTTGGCAAGCCCTTTCCATGAAAGTGATTCTCGCCAGTCTCTGCTTAGGGCTACATCAACAGCAAACAAACCTTAGAGATAGAACTTGAAACTGCTTTATTGTGTCAAGTTTCAAAGAGCTAGCAAAAACCATGTTTGATTTAGAGTTCCAAATAAATATATCTCTATAGGAGAAAACGGATGAAATCTCAAAACGAAACCGGTTACTGCAAACGAACGGTTTAACCTAGAAGAACGAAAATTTGGCGAGCCAAGTGGGATTGGTGTACTGATCATTACCTGAAATTATAATCAAGATTGGGTGAAAAAGTGTTTGCTGAGATTTCAGGCAACTGGTAGTTTTTTGAAAGCTTGGCAGGCCCTTTCCATTAAAGTGATTCTCGCCAGTCTCTGCTTAGGGCTACATCAACAGCAAACAAACCATAGAGATAGAACTTGAAACTGCTTTATTGTTTCAAGATTCAAAAAGGTAGCACAAACCATGTTTCATTTAGAGTTCCAAATACATGTATCCCAATAGGAGAAAACAGAGTGAAACCTCAAAATGAAAACGGTTACTGCAAACGAACGGTTTAAACCTAGAAGAACGAAATTTGGCAAGCCGGGTGGGATTGGTGTACTGATCAATACCTGAAAGTATCATCAAGATTGGGTGAAAAAGTGTTTGCTGAGATTTCAGGCAACTCGTAGTTTTTTGGAAGCTTAACAGGCCCTATTAATGAAAGTGATTCTCGCCAGTCTCTGCTTAGGGCTACATCAACAGCAAACAAACCATAGAGATAGAACTTGAAACTGCTTTATTGTGTCAAGTTTCAAAGAGCTAGCACTAACCGTGTTTGATTTAGAGTTCCAAATACATGTATCCTAATAGGAGAAAACAGAGTGAAACATCAAAATGAAAACGGTTACTGCAAACGAACGGTTTAACCTAACAGAACGAAATTTGGCGAGCCAATGGGATTGGTGTACTGATCATTACCTGAAAGTATCATCAAGATTGGGTGAATGTTTCCTGAGATTTCAGGCAACTCGTAGTTTCTTGGAAGCTTAGCAGGCCCTTTCCATGAAAGTTATTCTCGCCAGTCTCTGCTTAGGGCTACATCAACAGCAAACAAACCATAGAAATAGAACTTGAAACTGCTTTATTGTGTCAAGTTTCAAAGAGCTAGCAAAAACCGTGTTTGATTTAGAGTTCCAAATACATGTATCCCTATAGGAGGAAAGAGAGTGAAACCTCAAAATGAAAACGGTTAGTGCAAACGAACGGTTTAACCTACAAAAACGAAATTTGGCGAGCCAAGTGGGATTGGTGTACAGATCATTACCTGAAAGTATCATCAAGATTGGTTGAAAAAGGGTTTGATGAGATTTCAGGCAACTCGTAGTTTTTTGGAAGCTTGGCAGGCCCTTTCCATGAAAGTGATTCTCGCCAGTCTCTGCTTAGGGCTACATCAGCAGCAAACAAACCTTAGAGATAGAACTTGAAACTGCTTTATTCTGTCAAGTTTAAAAGAGCTAGCAAGAACGGTGTTTGATTTAGAGTTCCAAATACATGTATCACTATAGGAGAAAACAGAGTGAAACCTCAAAATGAAAACGGTTACTGCAAACTAACAATTTAAACTAGAAGAACGAAATTAGGCTAGCCAAGTGGGATTGGTGTACTGATCATTACCTGAAAGTATCATCAAGATTGGGTGAAAAAGTGTTTGCTGAGATTTCAGGCAACTCGTAGTTTTTTGGAAGCTTAACAGGCCCCTTTAAAGAAAGTGATTCTCGCCAGTCTCTGTATAGGGCTACCTTAACAGCAAACAAACCATTGAGAGAGAAGGCGAAACTGCTTTATTGTGTCAAGTTTCAAAAAGCTAGCACTAACCGTGTTTAATTTAGAGTTCCAAACACATGTATCCCAATAGGAGAAAACAGAGTGAAACATCAAAATGAAAACGGTTACTGCAAACGAACGGTTTAACCTAGAAGAACGAAATTTGGCGAGCCAAGTGGCATTGGTGTACTGATAATTACCTGAAAGTATCATCAAGATTGGGTGAAAAAGTGTTTGCTGAGATTTCAGGCAACTCGTAGTTTTTTGGAAGCTTGGCAGGCCCTTTCCATGAAAGTGATTTTCGCCAGTCTCTGCTTAGGGCTACATCTACAGCAAACAAACCATAGAGATAGAACTTGAAACTGCTTTATTGTGTCAAGTTTCAAAGAGCTAGCACAAACCGTGTTTGATTGAGAGTTCCAAATAAATGTATCCCTATTGGAGAAAAAAGAGTGAAACCTCAAAATGAAAACGGTTACTACAAACGAACGGTTTATCCTAGAAGAAGGACAGTTGGCGAGCCAAGTGGGATTGGTGTACTGATCATTACCTGAAAGTATCATCAAGATTGGCTGAAAAAGTGTTTGCTTAGATTTCAGGCAACTCATAGTTTTTTGGAAGCTTGGCAAACCCTTTCCATGAAAGTGATTCTCGCTAGTCTCTGCTTAGGGCTACATCAACAGCAAACAAACTATAGAGAGAGAACATGAAACTGCTTTATTGTGTCAAGTTTCAAAGAGCTAGCACAAACCGTGTTCGATTTAGAGTTCCAAATACATGTATCCCTATAGGAGAAAACAGAGTGAAACCTCAAAATAAAAACGGTTAGTGCAAACGAACGGTTTAACCTAGAAGAAAAAAATTTGGCGAGCCAAGGGGGATTGGTGTACTGATCATTTCCTGAAAGTATCATCAAGATTGGGTGAAAAAGTGTTTGCTGAGATTTCAGGAAACTCGTATTTTTTTGGAAGCTTGGCAGGCCCTTTGCATGAATGTAATTCTCGCCAGTCTAAGCTTAGGGCTACATCAACAACAAACAAACCATAGAGATAGAACTTGAAACTGCTTTATTGTGTCAAGTTTCAAAGAGCTAGCAAAAACCGTGTTTGATTTAGATTTCCAAATACATGTATCCCTATAGGAGAAAAAAGAGTGAAACCTCAAAATGAAAACGGTTACTGCAAACTAACAATTTAACCTAGAAGAACGAAATTTGGCTAGCCAAGTGGGATTGGTGTACTGATGATTACCTGAAAGTATCATTAAGATTATGTGAAAAAGTGTTTGCTGAGATTTCAGGCAACTCGTAGTTTTTTGGACGCTTAACAGGCCCTTTTAATGAAAGTGATTCTCGCCAGTCTCTGTATAGGGCTACATCAACAGCAAACAAACCATAGAGATAGAAGGTGAAACTGCTTTATTGTTTCAAGTGTCAAAGAGATAGCACAAACCGTGTTTGATTTAGAGTTCCGAATACATGTATCCCAATAGGAGAAAACAGAGTGAAACATCAAAATGAAAACGGTTACTGCAAACGAACGGTTTAACCTAGAAGAACGAAATTTGGCGAGCCAAGTGGGATTGGTGTACTGATCATTACCTGAAAGTATCATCAAGATTGGGTGAAAAAGTGTTTGCTGAGATTTCAGGCAACTCGTAGTTTTTTGGAAGCTTAGCAGGCCTTGTCCATGAAAGTGATTCTCCCCAGTCTCTGCTTAGGGCTACATCAACAGCAAACAAACCATGGAAATAGAACTTGAAACTGCTTTATTGTGTTAAGTTTAAAAGAGCTAGCACAAACCGTGTTTTATTTAGAGTTCCAAATACATGTATCCCAATACAGAAAACAGAGTGAAACCTCAAAATGAAAAAGGTTACTGCCATCGAACGGTTTAACCTAGAAGAACGAAATTTGGCGAGCCAAGTGGGATTGGTGTACTGATCATTACCTGAAAGTATCATCAAGATTGGGTGAAAAAGTGTTTGCTGAGATTTCAGGCAACTCGTAGTTTTTTGGAAGCTTGGCAGGCCTTTTCATGAAAGTGATTCTCGCCAGTCTCTGCTTAGGCTACATCAACAGCAAACAAACCATAGAGATAGAACTTGAAACTGCTTTATTGTGTCAAGTTTCAAAGAGCTAGCACTAACCGTGTTTGATTTAGAGTTCCAAATACATGTATCCCTATAGGAGAAAACAGAGTGAAACCTAAAAATGAAACCAGTTACTGCAAACGAACGGTTTAACCTAGAAGAACGAAATTTGGCGAGCCAAGTGGGATTGGTGTACTGATCATTACCTGAAAGTATCATCAAGATTGGGCGAAAAAGTGTATGCTGAGATTTCAGGCAACTCGTAGTTTTTTGGAAGCTTGGCAGGCCCTTTTTATGAAAGTGATTCTTGCCAGTCTCTGCTTAGGGATACATCAATAGCAAACAAACCATAGAGATAGAACTTGAACCTGCTTTATTGTGTCAAGTTTCAAAGATAGCACGAACCGTGTTTGATTTAGAGTTCCAAATACATGTATCCCTATAGGAGAAAACAGAGTGAAACCTCAAAATGAAAACGGTTACTGCAAACGAACGTTTAACCTAGAAGAACGAAATTTGGCGAGCCAAGTGGGATTGGTGTACTGATCATTACCTGAAAGTATCATCAAGATTGGGTGAAAAAGTGTTTGCTGAGATTTCAGGCAACTCGTAGTTTTGTGGAAGCTTGGCAGGCCCTTTCCATGAAAGTGATTCTCGCCAGTCTCTGCTTAGGGTTACATCAACAGCAAACAAACCATAGAGATAGAACTTGAAACTGCATTATTGTGTCAAGTTTCAAAGAGCTAGCACAAACCGTGTTTGATTTAGAGTTCCAAATACATGTATCCCTATAGGAGAAAACAGAGTGAAACCTCAAAATGAAAACGGTTACTGCAAACGAAAGATTTAACCTAAAAAAACGAAATTTGCCGAGCCAAGTGGGATTGGTGTACTGATCATTACCTGAAATTATAATCAAGATTGGGTGAAAAAGTGTTTGCTGAGATTTCAGGCAACTGGTAGTTTTTTGAAAGCTTGGCAGGCCCTTTCCATTAAAGAGATTCTCGCCAGTCTCTGCTTAGGGCTACATCAACAGCAAACAAACCATAGAGATAGAACTTGAAACTGCTTTATTGTTTCAAGATTCAAAAAGGTAGCACAAACCGTGTTTCATTTAGAGTTCCAAATACATGTATCCCAATAGGAGAAAACAGAGTGAAACCTCAAAATGAAAACGGTTACTGCAAACGAACGGTTTAACCTAGAAGAACGAAATTTGGCAAGCCGGGTGGGATTGGTGTACTGATCAATACCTGAAAGTATCATCAAGATTGGTTGAAAAAGGGTTTGATGAGATTTCAGGCAACTCGTAGTTTTTTGGAAGCTTGGCAGGCCCTTTCCATGAAAGTGATTCTCGCCAGTCTCTGCTTAGGGCTACATCAACAGCAAACAAACCTTAGAGATAGAACTTGAAACTGCTTTATTCTGTCAAGTTTAAAAGAGCTAGCAAGAACGGTGTTTGATTTAGAGTTTCAAATACATGTATCCCTATAGGAGAAAACAGAGTGAAACCTCAAAATGAAAACGGTTACTGCAAACTAACAATTTAAACTAGAAGAACGAAATTAGGCTAGCCAAGTGGGATTGGTGTACTGATCATTACCAGAAAGTATCATCAAGATTGGGTGAAAAAGTGTTTGCTGAGATTTCAGGCAACTCGTAGTTTTTTGGAAGCTTAACAGGCTCTTTTAATGAAAGTGATTCTCGCCAGTCTCTGTATAGGGCTACCTCAACAGCAAACAAACCATTGAGAGAGAAGGTGAAACTGCTTTATTGTGTCAAGTTTCAAAAAGCTAGCACTAACCGTGTTTAATTTAGAGTTCCAAACACATGTATCCCAATAGGAGAAAACAGAGTGAAACATCAAAATGAAAACGGTTACTGCAAACGAACGGTTTAACCTAGAAGAACGAAATTTGGCGAGCCAAGTGGCATTGGTGTACTGATAATTACCTGAAAGTATCATCAAGATTGGGTGAAAAAGTGTTTGCTGAGATTTCAGGCAACTCGTAGTTTTTCGGAAGTTTAGCAGGCCCTTTCCATGAAAGTGATTCTCCCCAGTATCTGCTTAGGGCTACATCAACAGCAAACAAACTTTAGAGATAGAACTTGAAACTGCTTTATTGTGTCAAGTTTAAAAGATCTAGCAAGAACCGTGTTTGATTTAGAGTTCCAAATACTTGTATCCCTATAGGAGAAAACAGAATGAAACCTCAAAATGAAAACGGTTACTGCAAACGAACGGTTTAACCTAGTAGAACGAAATTTGTCGAGCCAAGTGTGATTGGTGTACTGATCATTACCTGAATGTATCATCAAGATTGGGTGAAAAAGTGTTTGCTGAGATTTCAGGCAACTCGTAGTTTTTTGGAAGCTTGGCAGGCCCTTTCCATGAAAGTGATTTTCGCCAGTCTCTGCTTAGGGCTACATCTACAGCAAACAAACCATAGAGATAGAACTTGAAACTGCTTTATTGTGTCAAGTTTCAAAGAGCTAGCACAAACCGTGTTTGATTTTGAGTTCCAAATACATGTATCCCTATTGGAGAAAAAAAGAGTGAAACTTGAAAATGAAACCGGTTACTGCAAACGAACGGTTTAAACTAGAATAACGAAATTTGGCTAGCCAAGTGGGATTGGTGTACTAATGATTACCTGAAAGTATCATTAAGATTATGTGAAAAAGTGTTTGCTGAGATTTCAGGCAACTCGTAGTTTTTTGGAAGCTTAACAGGCCCTTTTAATGAAAGTGATTCTCGCCAGTCTCTGTATAGGGCTACATCAACAGCAAACAAACCATAGAGATAGAAGGTGAAACTGCTTTATTGTTTCAAGTGTCAAAGAGCTAGCACAAACCGTGTTTGATTTAGAGTTCCGAATACATGTATCCCAATAGGAGAAAACAGAGTGAAACATCAAAATGAAAACGGTTACTGCAAAAGAACGGTTTAACCTAGAAGAACGAAATTTGGCGAGACAAGTGGGATTGGTGTACTGATCATTACCTGAAAGTATCATCAAGATTGGGTGAAAAAGTGTTTGCTGAGATTTCAGGCAACTCGTAGTTTTTTGGACGCTTAGCAGGCCTTGTCCATGAAAGTGATTCTCCCCAGTCTCTGCTTAGGGCTACATCAACAGCAAACAAACCATGGAAATAGAACTTGAAACTGCTTTATTGTGTTAAGTTTAAAAGAGCTAGCACAAAACGTGTTTTATTTAGAGTTCCAAATACATGTATCCCAATAGAGAAAACAGAGTGAAACCTCAAAATGAAAAAGGTTACTGCCAACGAACGGTTTAACCTAGAAGAACGAAATTTGGCGAGCCAAGTGGGATTGGTGTACTGATCATTACCTGAAAGTATCATCAAGATTGGGTGAAAAAGTGTTTGCTGAGATTTCAGGAAATTCGTAGTTTTTTGGAAGCTTAACAGGCCCTTTTAATGAAAGTGATTCTCCCAGTCTCTCCTTAGGGCTACATAAACAGCAAACAAACCATAGAGATAGAACTTGAAACTGCTTTATTGTGTCAAGTTTCAAAGAGCTAGCACAAACCGTGTTTGATTTAGATTTCCAAATACATGTATCCCTATAGGAGAAAAAAGAGTGAAACCTCAAAATGAAAACGGTTACTGCAAACTAACGGTTTAACCTAGACGAACGAAATTTGGCGAGCCAAATGGGATTGGTGTACTGATGATTACCTGAAAGTATCATCAAGATCGGGTGAAAAAGTGTTTGCTGAGATTTCAGGCAACTCGTAGTTTTTTGGAAGCTTGGCAGGCCTTTTCATGAAAGTGATTCTCGCCAGTCTCTGCTTAGGCTACATCAACAGCAAACAAACCATAGAGATAGAACTTGAAACTGCTTTATTGTGTCAAGTTTCAAAGAGCTAGCACTAACCGTGTTTGATTTAGAGTTCCAAATACATGTATCCCTATAGGAGAAAACAGAGTGAAACCTCAAAATGAAACCGGTTACTGCAAACGAACGGTTTAACCTAGAAGAACGAAATTTGGCGAGGCACGTGGGATTGGTGTACTGATCATTAGCTGAAAGTATCATCAAGATTGGGTGAGAAAGTGTTTGCTGAGATTTCAGGCAACTCGTAGTTTTTTGGAGGCTTGGCCGGCCCTTTCCATGAAAGTGATTCTCGCCAGTCTCTCCTTAGGGCTACATCAACAGCAAACAAACCATAGAGATAGAACTTGAAACCGCTTTATTGTGTTAAGTTTCAAAGAGCTAACAAACCGTGTTTGATTTAGAATTCCAAATACATGTATCCCTATAGGAGAAAACTAAGTGAAACCTCAAAATGAAAACGGTTACCTCAAACGAACGGTTTAACCTAGAAGAACGAAATTTGGCGAACCAACTGGGATTGGTGTACTGATCATTACCTGAAAGTATCATCAAGATTGGGTGAAAAAGTGTTTGCTGAGATTTCAGTCAACTCCTAGTTTTTTGGAAGCTTGGCAGGCCCTTTCCATGAAAGTGATTCTCGCCAGTCTATGCTTAGAGCTACATCAACAGCAAACAAACCATAGAGATAGAACTTGAGACTGCTTTATTGTGTCTAGTTTCAAAGAGCTAGCACAAAACGTGTTCGATTTAGAGTTCTAAATACATGTATCCCTATAGGAGAAAACAGAGTGAAACCTCAAAATGAAACCGGTTACTACAAACGAACATTTTAACCTAGAAGAACGAAATTTGGCGAGGCACGTGGGATTGGTGTACTGATCATTATCTGAAAGTATCATCAAGATTGGGTGAGAAAGTGTTTGCTGAGATTTCAGGCAACTCGTAGATTTTGGAGGCTTGGCCGGCCCTTTCCATGAAAGTGATTCTCGCCAGTCTCTGCTTAGGGCTACATCAACAGCAAACAAACCATAGAGATAGAACTTGAAACTGCTTTATTGTGTCAAGTTTCAAAGAGCTAACAAACCGTGTTTGATTTAGAGTTCCAAATACATGTATCCCTATAGGAGAAAACAAAGTGAAACCTCAAAATGAAAACGCTTACTGCAAACGAACGGTTTAACCTAGAAGAACAAAATTTGGTGAACCAACTGGGATTGGTGTACTGATCATTACCTGAAAGTATCATCAAGATTGGGTGAAAAAGTTTTGCTGAGGTTTCACGCAACTCGTAGTTTTTTGGAGGCTTGGCAGGTCCTTTCCATGAAAATGATTCTCGCCAGTCTCTGCTGAGGGCTACATCAACAGCAAATAAACCATTGAGATAGAACTTGAAACTGCTTTATTGTGTCAAGTTTCAAAGAGCTAGCACAAACCGTGTTTGATTTAGGGATCCAAATACATGTATTTCTATAAAAGAAAACAGAGTGAAACCTCAAAATGAAACCGGTTACTGCAAACGAATGGTTTAACCTAGAAAAACGAAATTTGGCGAGCCAAGTGGGATTGGTGTACTGATCATTACCTGAAAGTATCAAGATTGGGTGAAAAAGTGTTTGCTGAGATTTCTGGCAACTCGTAGTTTTTTGGAAGCTTGGCAGGCCCTTTCTATGAAAGTGATTCTCGCCAGTCTATGCTGAGGGCTACATCAACAGCAAACAAACCATAGAGATAGAACTTGAAACTGATTTATTGTGTCAAGTTTCAAAGAGCTAGCACAAACCGTGTTTGATTTAGAGTTCCAAATACATGTATCCCTATAGGAGAAAACCGAGTGAAACCACAAAATTAAAACGGTTACTGCAATGAACAATTTCACCTAGAAGAACGAAATTTGGCGAGCCAAGTGGGATTGGTGTACTGATCATTACCTGAAAGTATCATCAAGATTGGGTGAAAAAGTGTTTGCTGAGATTCCAGGCAACTCGTAGTTTTTTGGAAGCTTGGCAGGCCATTTCCTTGAAAGTGATTCTCGCCAGTCTATGCTGAGGGCTACATCAACAGCAAACAAACCATAGAGATAGAACTTGAAACTGCTTTATTGTGTCAAGTTTCAAAGAGCTAGCACTAACCGTGTTTGATTTAGAGTTCCAAATACATGAATCCCTATAGGAGAAAACAGAGTGAAACCTCAAAATGAAAACGGTTACTGCAAACGAACGGTTTAACCTAGAAGAACGAAATTTGGCGAGCCAAGTGGGATTGGTGTACTGATCATTACCTGAAAGTATCATCAAGATTGGGTGAAAAAGTGTTTGCTGAGATTTCAGGCAACTCGTAGTTTTTTGGAAGCTTGGCAGGCCCTTTCCATGACAGTGATTCTCGCCAGGCTCTGCTTAGGGCTACATCAACAGCAAACAAACCATAGAGAAAAACTTGAAACTGCTTTATTGTGTCAAGTTTCAGAGAGCTAGCACAAACCGTGTTTGATTTAGAGTTCCAAATACATGTATCCATATAGGAGAAAACAGAGTGAAACCTCAAAATGAAAACGGTTACTGCAAACGAACGGTTTCACCTAGTAGAACGAAATTTTGCGAGCCAAGTGGGATTGTTGTACTGATCATTACCTGAAAATATCATCAAGATTGGGTGAAAAAGTGTTTGCTGAGATTTCAGGCAACTCGTAGTTTTTTGGAAGCTTGGCAGGCCCTTTTCATGAAAGTGATTCTCGCCAGTCTCTGCTTAGGGCTACATCAACAGCAAACAATCCATAGAGATAGAACTTGAAACTGCTTTATTGTGTCAAGTTTGAAAGAGCTAGCACAAACCGTGTTTGATTTAGAGTTCCAAATACATGTATCCCTTAGTAGAAAACAGAGTGAAACCTGAAAATGAAACCGGTTACTGCAAACGAACGGTTTAACCTAGAAGAAAGACATTTGGCGACCCAAGTGGGATTGGTGTACTAATCATTACCTGAAAGTATCATCAGATTGGGTGAAAAAGTTTTTGCTGAGATTCCAGGCAACTCGTAGTTTTTTGGAAGCTTGGGAGGCACTTTCCATGAAAGTGATTCTCGCCAGTCTCTGCTTAGGGCTACATTAAAAGCAAAAAAACCCTAGAGATAGAACTTGAAACTGCTTTATTGTGTCAAGTTTCAAATAGCTAGCAAAAACCGTGTTTGATTTAGAGTTCCAAATACATGTATCCCTATAGGAGAAAACAGAGTGAAACCTCAAAAAGAAAACGGTTACTGTAAACGAACGGTTTAACCTAGAAGAACGAAATTTGGCGATCCAAGTGGGATTCGTGTACTGATCATTACCTGAAAGTATCATCAAGATTGGGTGAAAAAGTGTTTGCTGAGATTTCAGGCAACTCGTAGTTGTTTGGAAGCATGGCAGGCACTTTCCATGAAAGTGATTCTTGCCAGTCTCTGCTTTAGGCTACATCAACAGCAAACAAACCATAAAGATAGAACATGAAACTGCTTTATTGTGTCAAGTTTCAAAAAGCTAGCACAAACCGTGTTTGATTTAGAGTTCTAAAAACATGTATCCCTATAGGAGAAAACAGAGTGAAACCTCAAAATGAAAACGGTTACTGCAAACGAACGGTTTAACCTAGAAGAACGAAATTTGGCGAGCCAAGTGAGATTGGTGTACTGATCATTACCTGAAAGTATCATCAAGATTGGGTGAAAAAGTGTTGCTGAGATTTCAGGCAACTCGTAGTTTTTTGGAAGCTTGGCAGGTCCTTTCCATAAAAGTGATTCTCGCCAGTCTCTGCTGAGGGCCACATCAAAGCAAATAAACCATAGAGATAGAACTTAAAACTGCTTTATTGTGTCAAGTTTCAAAGAGCTAGCACAAACCGTGTTTGATTTAGAGTTCCAAATACATGTATCCCTATAGGAGAAAACAGAGTGAAACCTCAAAATGAAACCCGTTACGGCAAATGAATGGTTAAACCTAGAAGATCAAAATTTGGTGAGCCATGTGGAATTGGTGTACTGATCATTACCTGCTAGCACAAACCTTTTTTCATTTAGAGTTCCAAATACATGTATCCCTATAGGAGAAAACAGAGTGAAACCTAAAAAAGAAAACGGTTACTGTAAACGAATGGTTTAACCTAGAAGAACGAAATTTGTCGAGCCAAGTGGGATTGGTGTACTGATCATTATCTGAAAGTATCATCAAGATTGGGTGAAAAAGTGTTTGCGGAGATTTCAGGCAACTCGTGGTTGTTTGGAAGCCTGGCAGGCCCTTTCCATGAAAGTGATTCTTGCCAGTCTCTGCTTTAGGCTACATCAACAGCAAAAAAACCATAGAGATAGAACATGAAACTGCTTTATTGTGTCAAGTTTCAAAAAGCTAGCACAAACCGTGTTTCATTTAGAGTTTCAAAAACATGTATCCCTATAGGAGAAAACAGAGTGAAACCTCAAAATGAAAACTGTTACTGCAAACGTACGGTTTAACCTAGAAGAACGAAATTTGGTGAGCCAAGTGGGATTGGTGTACTGATCATTACCTGAAAGTATCATCAAGATTGGGTGAAAAAGTGTTTTCTGAGATTTCAGGCAACTCGTAGTTTTTTGGAAGCTTGGCAGGCCCTTTCCATGAATGTGATTCTCGCCAGTCTCTGCTTAGGGCTACATCAACAGCAAACAAACCATAGAGATAGAACTTGAAACTGCTTTATTGTGTCAAGTTTCAAAGAGCTAGCACAAACCGTGTTTGATTTAGAGTTCCAAATACATGTATCCCTATAGTAGAAAACAGAGTGAAACCTGAAAATGAAACCGGTTACTGCATACGAACGGTTTAACCTAGAAGAACGAAATTTGGCGAGCCAAGTGGGATTGGTGTACTGATCATTACCTGAAAGTATCATCAAGATTGCGTGAAAAAGTGTTTGCTGAGATTCCAGGCAACTCGTAGTTTTTTGGAAGCTTGGCAGGCCCTTTCTATGAAAGTGATTCTCGCCAGTCTCTGCTTAGGGCTACATCAACAGCAAACAAACCACAGAGATAGAACTTGAAACTGCTTTATTGTGTCAAGTTTCAAAAAGCTAGCACAAACCGTGTTTTATTTTGAGTTCCAAATACATGAATCCCTATAGGAGAAAACAGAGTGAAACCTCAAAATGAAAACGGTTACTGCAAACGAAAGGTTTAACCTAGAAGAACGAAATTTGGCGAGCCAAGTGGGATTGGTGTACTGATCATTACCTGAAAGTATCATCAAGATTGGGTGAAAAAGTGTTTGCTGAGATTTCAGGCAGTCGTAGTTTTTTGGAAGCTTGGCAGGCCCTTTCCAAGAAAGTGATTCTTGCCAGTCTCTGCTTAGGGCTACATCAACAGCAAACAAACCATAAAGATAGAACTTGAAACTGCTTTATTTTGTCAAGTTTCAAAGAGCTAGCACAAACCGTGTTTGATTTAGAGTTTCAAATACATGTATCCCTATAGGAGAAAACAGAGTGAAACCTCAAAATGAAAACGGTTACTGCATACGAACGGTTTAACCTAGAAGAACGAAATTTGGCGAGCCAAGTGGGATTGGTGTACTGATCATTACCTGAAAGTATCATCAAGATTGGGTGAAAAAATATTTGCTGAGATTCCAGGCAACTCGTAGTTGTTTGGAAGCTTGACAGGCCCTTTCCATGAAAGTGATTCTCGCCAGTCTCTGCTTAGGGCTACATCAACAGCAAACAAACCATAGAGATAGAACTTGAAACTGCTTTATTGTGTCAAGTTTCAAAGAGCTAGCAAAAACCGTGTTTGATTTAGAGTTCCAAATACATGTATCCCTATAGGAGAAAACAGAGTGAAACCTGAAAATGAAACCGGTTACTCCAAACGAACGGTTTAATCAAGAAGAACGAAATTTGGCGAGCCAAGTGGGATTGGTGTACTGATCATTACCTGAAAGTATCATCAAGATTGGGTGAAAAAGTGTTTGCTGAGATTCCAGGCAACTCGTAGTTTTTTGGAAGCGTGGCAGGCCCTTTCCTTGAATGTGATTCTCGCCAGTCTCTGCTTAGGGCTACATCAACAGCAAACAAACCACAGAGATATAACTTGAAACTGCTTTATTGTGTCAAGTTTCAAAAAGCTAGCACAAATCGTGTTTGATTTTGAGTTCCAAATACATGAATCCCTATAGGAGAAAACAGAGTGAAACCTCAAAATGAAAACTATTACTGCAAACGAAAGGTTTAACCTAGAAGAACGAAATTTGGCGAGCCAAGTGGGATTGGTGTACTGATCATTACCTGAAAGTATCATCAAGATTGGGTGAAAAAGTGTTTGCTGAGATTTCAGGCAGTCGTAGTTTTTTGGAAGCATGGCAGGCCCTTTACATGAAAGTGATTCTGGCCAGTCTCTGCTTAGGGCTACATCAACAGCAAACAAACCACAGAGATAGAACTTGAAACTGCTTTATTGTGTCAAGTTTCAAAGAGCTAGCACAAACCGTGTTTGATTTAGAGTTCCAAATACATGTATCCCTATAGGAGAAAACAGAGTGAAACCTGAAAATGAAACCAGTTACTCCAAACGAACGGTTTAATGTAGAAGAACGAAATTTGGCAAGCCAAGTGGGATTGGTGTACTGATCATTACCTGAAAGTATCATCAAGATTGGGTGAAAAAGTGTTTGCTGAGATTCCAGGCAACTCGTAGTTTTTTGGAAGCTTGGCAGGCCCTTTCTTTGAATGTGATTCTCGCCAGTCTCTGCTTAGGGCTACATCAACAGCAAACAAACCACAGAGATAGAACTTGAAACTGCTTTATTGTGTCAAGTTTCAAAGAGCTAGCACAAACCGTGTTTGATTTAGAATTCCAAATACATGTATCCCTATAGTAGAAAACAGAGTGAAACCTGAAAATGAAACCGGTTACTGCAAATGAACGGTTTAACCTAGAAGAACCAAATTTGGCGAGCCAAGTGGGATTGGTGTACTGATCATTAACTGAAAGTATCAGCAAGATTGGGTGAAAAAGTGTTTGCTGTGATTCCAGGCAACTCGTAGTTCTTTGGAAGCTTGGCAGGCATTTTCCATGAAAGTGATTCGCGCCAGTCTCTGCTTAGGGCTACATTAACAGCAAACAAACCATAGAGATAGAACTTGAAACTGCTTTATTGTGTCAAGTTTCAAAGAGCTAGCACAAACCATCTTTGATTTAGAGTTCCAAATACATGTATCCCTATAGGGGAAAACAGAGTGAAACCTCAAAATGAAAACGGTTACTGCAAACGAACGGTTGAACGTATAAGAATGAAATTTGGCGAGCCAAGTTGGATTGGTGTACTGATCATTACCTGAAAGTATCATCAAGATTGGGTGAAAAAGTGTTTGCTGAGATTTCAGGCAACTCGTAGTTTTTTGGAAGCTTGGCAGGCCCTTTCAATGAAAATGATTCTCGCCAGTCTCTGCTTAGGGCTACATCAACAGCAAACAAACCATAGAGAGAGAACTTGAAACTGCTTTATTGTGTCAAGTTTCAAAGAGCTAGCACAAACCGTGTTTGATTTTGAATTCCAAATACATGTATCCCTATAGTAGAAAACAGAGTGAAACCTGAAAATGAAACCGGTTACTGCAAATGAACGGTTTTACCTAGAAGAACGAAATTTGGCGAGTCAAGTGGGATTGGTGTACTTATCATTTCCTGAAAGTATCAGCAAGATTGGGTGAAAAAGTGTTTGCTGAGATTCCAGGCAACTCGTAGTTTTTTGGAAGCTTGGCAGGCACTTTCCATGAAAGTGATTCTAGCCATTCTCTGCTTAGGGCTACATTAACAGCAAAAAAACCATAGAGATAGAACTTGAAACTGCTTTATTGTGTCAAGTTTCTAATAGCTAGCAAAAACCGTGTTTGATTTAGAGTTCCAAATACATGTATCCCTATAGGAGAAAACAGAGTGAAACCTCAAAATGAAAACGGTTACTGCAAACGAATGGTTTAACCTAGAAGAACGAAATTTGGCGAGCCAAGTGGATTGGTGTACTGATCATTACCTGAAAGTATCATCAAGATTGGGTGAAAAAGTGTTTGCTGAGATTTCAGGCAACTCGTAATTTTTTGGAAGCTTCGCAGGCCCTTTCCATGAATGTGATTCTCACCAGTCTCTGCTTAGGGCTACATCAACAGCAAACAAATCATAGAGATAGAACTTAAAACTGCTTTATTGTGTCAAGTTTCAAAGAGCTAGCACAAACCGTGTTTGATTTAGAGTTCCAAATACATGTATCCCTATTGTAGAAAACAGAGTGAAACCTGAAAATGAAACCGGTTACTGCAAACGAACGGTTTAACCTAGAAGAACGAAATTTGGCGAGCCAAGTGGGATAGGTGTACTGATCATTACCTGAAAGTATCATCAAGATTGGGTGAAAAAGTGTTTGCTGAGATTCCAGGCAACTCGTAGATTTTGGAAGCTTGGCAGGCCCTTTCCTTGAATGTGATTCTCGCCAGTCTCTGCTTAGGGCTACATCAACAGCAAACAAACCATAGAGATAGAACATGAAACTGCTTTATTGTGTCAAGTTTCAAAGAGCTAGCACAAACCGTGTTTTATTTAGAGTTCCAAATACATGTATCCCTATAGGAGAAAACAGAGTGAAACCTCAAAAAGAAAACGGTTACTGTAAACGAACGGTTTAACCTAGAAGAACGAAATTTGGCGAGCCAAGTGGGATTGGTGTACTGATCATTACCTGAAAGTATCATCAAGATTGGGTGAAAAAGTGTTTGGTGAGATTTCAGGCAACTTGTAGTTGTTTGGAAGCCTGGCAGGCACTTTCCATGAAAGTGAATCTTGCCAGTCTCTGCTTTAGGCTACATCAACAGCAAACAAACCATAGAGATAGAACATGAAACTGCTTTCTTGTGTCAAGTTTCATAAAGCTAGCACAAACCGTGTTTGATTTAGAGTTCCAAAAACATGTATCCCTATAGGAGAAAACAGAGTGAAACCTCAAAATAAAAACGGTTACTGCAAACGTACGGTTTAACCTAGAAGAACGAAATTTGGCGAGCCAAGTGGATTGGTGTACTGATCATTACCTGAAAGTATCATAAAGATTGGGTGAAAAAGTGTTTGCTGAGATTTCAGGCAACTCGTAATTTTTTGGAAGCTTCGCAGGCCCTTTCCATGAATGTGATTCTCGCCAGTCTCTGCTTAGGGCTACATCAACAGCAAACAAACCATAGAGATAGAACTTGAAACTGCTTCATTGTGTCAAGTTTCAAAGAGCTAGCACAAACCGTGTTTGATTTAGAGTTCCAAATACATGTATCCCTATTGTAGAAAACAGAATGAAACCTGAAAATGAAACCGGTTACTGCAAACGAACGGTTTAACCTAGAAGAACGAAATTTGGCGAGCCAAGTGGGAATGGTGTACTGATCATTACCTGAAAGTATCATCAAGATTGGGTGAAAAAGTGTTTGCTGAGATTCCAGGCAACTCGTAGTTTTTTGGAAGCTTGGCAGGCCCTTTCCTTGAATGTGATTCTCGCCAGTCTCTGCTTAGGGCTACATCAACAGCAAACAAACCATAGAGATAGAACTTGAAACTGCTTTATTGTGTCAAGTTTCAAAAAGCTAGCACAAACCGTGTTTGATTTTGAGTTCCAAATACATGAATCCCTATAGGAGAAAACAGAGTGAAACCTCAAAATGAAAACGGTTACTGCAAACGAAAGGTTTAACCTAGAAGAACGAAATTTGGCGAGCCAAGTGGGATTGGTGTACTGATCATTACCTGAAAGTATCATCAAGATTGGGTGAAAAAGTGTTTGCTGAGATTTCAGGCAGTCGTAGTTTTTTGGAAGCTTGGCAGGCCCTTTCCAAGAAAGTGATTCTTGCCAGTCTCTGCTTAGGGCTACATCAACAGCAAACAAACCATAAAGATAGAACTTGAAACTGCTTTATTTTGTCAAGTTTCAAAGAGCTAGCACAAACCGTGTTTGATTTAGAGTTTCAAATACATGTATCCCTATAGGAGAAAACAGAGTGAAACCTCAAAATGAAAACGGTTACTGCATACGAACGGTTTAACCTAGAAGAACGAAATTTGGCGAGCCAAGTGGGATTGGTGTACTGATCATTACCTGAAAGTATCATCAAGATTGGGTGAAAAAATATTTGCTGAGATTCCAGGCAACTCGTAGTTGTTTGGAAGCTTGACAGGCCCTTTCCATGAAAGTGATTCTCGCCAGTCTCTGCTTAGGGCTACATCAACAGCAAACAAACCATAGAGATAGAACTTGAAACTGCTTTATTGTGTCAAGTTTCAAAGAGCTAGCAAAAACCGTGTTTGATTTAGAGTTCCAAATACATGTATCCCTATAGGAGAAAACAGAGTGAAACCTGAAAATGAAACCGGTTACTCCAAACGAACGGTTTAATCAAGAAGAACGAAATTTGGCGAGCCAAGTGGGATTGGTGTACTGATCATTACCTGAAAGTATCATCAAGATTGGGTGAAAAAGTGTTTGCTGAGATTCCAGGCAACTCGTAGTTTTTTGGAAGCGTGGCAGGCCCTTTCCTTGAATGTGATTCTCGCCAGTCTCTGCTTAGGGCTACATCAACAGCAAACAAACCACAGAGATATAACTTGAAACTGCTTTATTGTGTCAAGTTTCAAAAAGCTAGCACAAATCGTGTTTGATTTTGAGTTCCAAATACATGAATCCCTATAGGAGAAAACAGAGTGAAACCTCAAAATGAAAACTATTACTGCAAACGAAAGGTTTAACCTAGAAGAACGAAATTTGGCGAGCCAAGTGGGATTGGTGTACTGATCATTACCTGAAAGTATCATCAAGATTGGGTGAAAAAGTGTTTGCTGAGATTTCAGGCAGTCGTAGTTTTTTGGAAGCATGGCAGGCCCTTTCCATGAAAGTGATTCTGGCCAGTCTCTGCTTAGGGCTACATCAACAGCAAACAAACCACAGAGATAGAACTTGAAACTGCTTTATTGTGTCAAGTTTCAAAGAGCTAGCACAAACCGTGTTTGATTTAGAGTTCCAAATACATGTATCCCTATAGGAGAAAACAGAGTGAAACCTGAAAATGAAACCAGTTACTCCAAACGAACGGTTTAATGTAGAAGAACGAAATTTGGCAAGCCAAGTGGGATTGGTGTACTGATCATTACCTGAAAGTATCATCAAGATTGGGTGAAAAAGTGTTTGCTGAGATTCCAGGCAACTCGTAGTTTTTTGGAAGCTTGGCAGGCCCTTTCTTTGAATGTGATTCTCGCCAGTCTCTGCTTAGGGCTACATCAACAGCAAACAAACCACAGAGATAGAACTTGAAACTGCTTTATTGTGTCAAGTTTCAAAGAGCTAGCACAAACCGTGTTTGATTTAGAATTCCAAATACATGTATCCCTATAGTAGAAAACAGAGTGAAACCTGAAAATGAAACCGGTTACTGCAAATGAACGGTTTAACCTAGAAGAACCAAATTTGGCGAGCCAAGTGGGATTGGTGTACTGATCATTAACTGAAAGTATCAGCAAGATTGGGTGAAAAAGTGTTTGCTGTGATTCCAGGCAACTCGTAGTTCTTTGGAAGCTTGGCAGGCATTTTCCATGAAAGTGATTCGCGCCAGTCTCTGCTTAGGGCTACATTAACAGCAAACAAACCATAGAGATAGAACTTGAAACTGCTTTATTGTGTCAAGTTTCAAAGAGCTAGCACAAACCATCTTTGATTTAGAGTTCCAAATACATGTATCCCTATAGGGGAAAACAGAGTGAAACCTCAAAATGAAAACGGTTACTGCAAACGAACGGTTGAACGTATAAGAATGAAATTTGGCGAGCCAAGTTGGATTGGTGTACTGATCATTACCTGAAAGTATCATCAAGATTGGGTGAAAAAGTGTTTGCTGAGATTTCAGGCAACTCGTAGTTTTTTGGAAGCTTGGCAGGCCCTTTCAATGAAAATGATTCTCGCCAGTCTCTGCTTAGGGCTACATCAACAGCAAACAAACCATAGAGAGAGAACTTGAAACTGCTTTATTGTGTCAAGTTTCAAAGAGCTAGCACAAACCGTGTTTGATTTTGAATTCCAAATACATGTATCCCTATAGTAGAAAACAGAGTGAAACCTGAAAATGAAACCGGTTACTGCAAATGAACGGTTTTACCTAGAAGAACGAAATTTGGCGAGTCAAGTGGGATTGGTGTACTTATCATTTCCTGAAAGTATCAGCAAGATTGGGTGAAAAAGTGTTTGCTGAGATTCCAGGCAACTCGTAGTTTTTTGGAAGCTTGGCAGGCACTTTCCATGAAAGTGATTCTAGCCATTCTCTGCTTAGGGCTACATTAACAGCAAAAAAACCATAGAGATAGAACTTGAAACTGCTTTATTGTGTCAAGTTTCTAATAGCTAGCAAAAACCGTGTTTGATTTAGAGTTCCAAATACATGTATCCCTATAGGAGAAAACAGAGTGAAACCTCAAAATGAAAACGGTTACTGCAAACGAATGGTTTAACCTAGAAGAACGAAATTTGGCGAGCCAAGTGGATTGGTGTACTGATCATTACCTGAAAGTATCATCAAGATTGGGTGAAAAAGTGTTTGCTGAGATTTCAGGCAGTCGTAGTTTTTGGAAGCATGGCAGGCCCTTTCCATGAAAGTGATTCTGGCCAGTCTCTGCTTAGGGCTACATCAACAGCAAACAAACCATAGAGATAGAACTTGAAACTGCTTTATTGTGTCAATTTTGAAAGAGCTAGCACAAACCGTGTTTGATTTAGAGTTCCAAATATATGTATCCCTATAGGAGAAAACAGAGTGAAACCTCAAACTGAAAACGGTTACTGCAAACGAACGGTTTAACCTAGAAGAACGAAATTTGGCGAGCCAAGTGGGATTGGTCTACTGATCATTACCTGAAAGTATCATAAAGATTGGGTGAGAAAGTGTTTGCTGAGATTTCAGGCAACTCGTAGTTTTTTGGAAGGTTGGCAGGCCCTTTTCATGAAAGTGATTCTCGCCAGTCTCTGCTTAGGGCTACATCAACAGCACACAAACCATAGAGATAGAACTTGAAACTTCTTTATTGTGTCAAGTTTCAAAGAGCTAGCACAAACCGTGTTTGATTTAGAGTTCCAAATACATGTATCCCTATAGGAGAAATCAGAGTGAAACCTCAAATGAAACCGGTTACTGCAAACGAACGGTTTAACCTAGAAGAACTAAATTTGGCGAGCCAAGTGGGATTGGTGTACTGATCATTACCTGATAGTATCATCAAGATTGGGTGAAAAAGTTTTTGCTGAGATTTCAGGCAACTCGTAGTTTTTTGGAAGCTTGGCAGGCACTTTCCATGAAAGTGATTCTCGTCAGTCTGTGCTTAGGGCTAAATAAACAGCAAACAAACCATAGAGATAGAACTTGAAACTCCTGTATTGTGTCAAGTTTCAAAGAGCTAGCACAAACCGTGTTTGATTTAGAGTTCCAAATACATGTATCCCTATAGGAGAAAACAGAGTGAAACCTCAAATAGGAACCGGTTACTGCAAACGAACGGTTTAACCTAGAAGAACGAAATTAGGCGAGCCAAGGGGGATTGGTGTACTGACCATTACCTGAAAGTATCATCAAGATTGGGTGAAAAAGTGTTTGCTGAGATTTCAGGCAACTCGTAGTTTTTTGGAAGCTTGGCAGGCCCTTTCCATGAAAGTGATTCTAGTCAGTCTCTGCTTAGGGCTACATCAACAGCAAAAACCATAGAGATAGAACTTGAAACTGCTTTATTGTGTCAAGTTTCAAAGAGCTAGCACAAACCGTGTTTGATTTAGAGTTCCAAATACATGTATCCCTATAGGAGAAAACAGAGTGAAACCTCAAAATGAAACCGGTTACTGCAAACGAACGGTTTAACCTATAAGAACGAAATTTGGTGAGCCAAGTGGGATTGGTGTACTGATCATTACCAGAAAGTATCAACAAGATTGGGTGAAAAAGTATTTGCTGAGATTTCAGGCAACTCGTAGTTTTTTGGAAGATTGGAAGGCCCTTTCCATGAAAGTGATTCTCGCCAGTCTCTGCTTAGGGCTACATCAACAGCAAACAAACCATAGTGATAGAACTTGAAACTGCTTTATTGTTTCAGGTTTCAAAGAGCTAGCACAAACCGTGTTTGATTTAGAGTTCCAAATACATGTATCCCTATAGGAGAAAACAGTGTGAAACCTCAAAATGAAACCGGTTACTACAAATAAACGGTTTAACCTAGAAGAACTAAATTTGGCGAGCCAAGTGGGATTGGTATACTGATAGTCACCTGAAAGTATCATCAAGATTGGGTGAAAAAGTGTTTGCTGAGATTTCAGGAAACTCGTAGTTTTTTGAAGCTTTATAGCCCATTTCCATGAAAGTGATTCTCGCCAGTCTCTGCTTAAGGATCCATCAACAGCAAACAAACCGTAGAGATAGAACTTGAAACTGCTTTATTGTGTCAAGTTTCAAAGAGCTAGCACAAACCGTGTTTGATTTAGAGTTCCAAAAACATGTATCCCGATAGGAGAAAAAAGAGTGAAACCTCAAAATGAAAACGGTTACTGCAAAAGAACGGTTGAACCCAGAAGAACGAAATTTGGCGAGCCAAGTGGGATTGGTGTACTGATCATTACCTGAAAGTATCATCAAGATTGGGTGAGAAAGTGTTTGCTGAGATTTCAGGCAACTCGTAGTTGTTTGGAAGCTTGGCAGGCCCTTTCCATGAAAGTGATTCTCGCCAGTCTCTGCTTAGGGCTACATCAACAGCAAACAAACCATAGAAATAGAACTTGAAACTGCTTTATTGTGTCAAATTTCAAAGAGCTAGCACAAACCGTGTTTTATTTAGAGTTCCAAATACATGTATCCCTATAGGAGAAAACAGAGTGAAACCTCAAAATGAAAATGGTTACTGCAAACGAACGGTTCAACCTAGAAGAACGAAATTTGGCGAGCCAAGTGGGATTGGTGTCCTGATCATTACCTGAAGTATCATCAAGATTGGGTGAAAAAGTGTTTGCTTAGATTTCAGGCAACTCGTAGTTTTTTGGAAGCTTGCTAGGTCCTTACCATGAAAGTGATTTTCGCCAGTCTCTGCTTAGGGTTACATGAACAGCAAACAAACCATAGAGATAGAACTTGAAACTTCCTTATTGTGTCAAGTTTCAAAGAGCTAGCACAAACCGTGTTTGATTTAGAGTTCCAAATATATGTATCCATATAGGAGAAAACAGAGTGAAACCTCAAAATGAAAACGGTTACTGCAAACGAACGGTTTAACCTAGAAGAACGAAATTTTGCGAGCCAAGTGGGATTGGTGTACTGATCATTACCTGAAAGTATCATCAAGATTGGGTAAAAAAGTGTTTGCTGAGATTTCAGGCAACTCGTAGTTGTTTGGAAGCCTGGCAGGTCCTTTCCATGAAAGTGATTCTTGCCAGTCTCTGCTTTAGGCTACATCAACAGCAAACGAACCATCGAGATAGAACATGAAACTGCTTTATTGTGTCAAGTTTCAAAAAGCTAGCACAAACCGTGTTTCCTTTAGAGTTCCAAAAACATGTATCCCTATAGGAGAAAACAGAGTGAAACCTCAAAATGAAAACGGTTACTGCAAACGAACGGTTTAACCTAGAAGAACGAAATTTGGCGAGCCAAGGTGGATTGGTGTCCTCATCATTACCTGGAAGTATCATCAAGATTGGGTGAAAAAGTGTTTGCTGAGATCTCAGGCAACTCGTAGTTTTTTGGAAGCTTGGCAGGCCCTTTGCATGAATGTGACTCTCGCCAGTCTCTGCTTAAGGCTACATCAACAGCAAATAAACCATAGAGATAGAACTTGAAACTGCTTTATTGTGTCAAGTTTCAAAGAGCTAGCACAAAACGTGTTTGATTTAGAGTTCCAAATACATGTATCCCTATAGGGGAAAACAGAGTGAAACCTCAAAATGAAAACGGTTACTGCAAACGAATGATTTAACCTATAAGAATGAAATTTGGCGAGCCAAGTTGGATTGGTGTACTGATCATTACCTGAAAGTATCATCAAGATTGGGTGAAAAAAGTGTTTGCTGAGATTTCAGGCAACTCGTACTTGTTTGGAAGCTTGGCAGGCCCTTTCCATGAAAGTGATTCTCGCCAGTCTATGCTTAGAGCTACATGAACAGCAAACAAATCATAGAGATAGAACTTGAAAACTGCTTTATTGTGCCAAGTTTCAAAGAGCTAGCACAAACCGTGTTTGATTTAGAGTTCCAAATACATGAATCCCTATAGGAGAAAACAGAGTGAAACCTCAAAATGAAAACGGTTACTGCAAACGAACGGTTTAACCTAGAAGAACGAAATTTGGCGAGCCAAGTGGGATTGGTGCACTGATCATTACCTGAAAGTATCATCAAGATTGGGTGAAAAAGTGTTTGCTGAGATTTCAGGCAACTCGTAGTTTTTTGGAAGCTTGGCAGGCCCTTTCCATGAGAGTGATTCTCGCCAGGCTCTGCTTAGGGCTACATCAACAGCAAACAAACCATGGAGAAAAACTTGAAACTGCTTTATTGTGTCAAGTTTCAAAGAGCTAGCACAAACCGTGTTTGATTTAGAGTTCCAAATACATGTATCCCTATAGGAGAAAACAGAGTGAAACCTCAAAATGAAACCCGTTACGGCAAATGAATGGTTAAACCTAGAAGATCGAAATTTGGTGAGCCATGTGGAATTGGTGTACTGATCATTACCTGCTAGCACAAACCTTTTTTTCATTTAGAGTTCCAAATACATGTATCCCTATAGGAGAAAACAGAGTGAAACCTAAAAAAGAAAACGGTTACTGTAAACGAATGGTTTAACCTAGAAGAACGAAATTTGTCGAGCCAAGTGGGATTGGTGTACTGATCATTATCTGAAAGTATCATCAAGATTGGGTGAAAAAGTGTTTGCTGAGATTTCAGGCAACTCGTAGTTGTTTGGAAGCCTGGCAGGCCCTTTCCATGAAAGTGATTCTTGCCAGTCTCTGCTTTAGGCTACATCAACAGCAAAAAAACCATAGAGATAGAACATGAAACTGCTTTATTGTGTCAAGTTTCAAAAAGCTAGCACAAACCGTGTTTGATTTAGAGTTTCAAAAACATGTATCCCTATAGGAGAAAACAGAGTGAAACCTCAAAATGAAAACGGTTACTGCAAACGTGCGGTTTAACCTAGAAGAACGAAATTTGGTGAGCCAAGTGGGATTGGTGTACTGATCATTACCTGAAAGTATCAAAGATTGGGTGAAAAAGTGTTTGCTGAGATTTCAGGCAACTCGTAGTTTTTTGGAAGCTTGGCAGGCCCTTTCCATGAATGTGATTCTCGCCAGTCTCTGCTTAGGGCTACATCAACAGCAAACAAACCATAGAGATAGAACTTGAAACTGCTTTATTGTGTCAAGTTTCAAAGAGCTAGCACAAACCGTGTTTGATTTAGAGTTCCAAATACATGTATCCCTATAGTAGAAAACAGAGTGAAACCTGAAAATGAAACCGGTTACTGCATACGAACGGTTTAACCTAGAAGAACGAAATTTGGCGAGCCAAGTGGGATTGGTGTACTGATCATTACCTGAAAGTATCATCAAGATTGGGTGAAAAAGTGTTTGCTGAGATTCCAGGCAACTCGTATTTTTTTGGAAGCTTGGCAGGCCCTTTCCTTGAATGTGATTCTCGCCAGTCTCTGCTTAGGGCTACATCAACAGCAAACAAACCACAGAGATAGAACTTGAAACTGCTTTATGGTGTCAAGTTTCAAAAAGCTAGCACAAACCGTGTTTTATTTTGAGTTCCAAATACATGAATCCCTATAGGAGAAAACAGAGTGAAACCTCAAAATGAAAACGGTTACTGCAAACGAAAGGTTTAACCTAGAAGAACGAAATTTGGCGAGCCAAGTGGGATTGGTGTACTGATCATTACCTGAAAGTATCATCAAGATTGGGTGAAAAAGTGTTTGCTGAGATTCCAGGCAGTCGTAGTTTTTTGGAAGCTTGGCAGGCCCTTTCCATGAAAGTGATTCTCGCCAGTCTCTGCTTAGGGCTACATCAACAGCAAACAAACCATAAAGATAGAACTTGAAACTGCTTTATTGTGTCAAGTTTCAAAGAGCTAGCACAAACCGTGTTTGATTTAGAGTTCCAAATACATGTTTCCCTATAGAAGAAAACAGAGTGAAACCTGAAAATGAAACCGGTTACTCCAAACGAACGGTTTAATCTAGAAGAACGAAATTTGGCAAGCCAAGTGGGATTGGTGTACTGATAATTACCTGAAAGTATCATCAATATTGGGTGAAAAAGTGTTTGCTGAGATTCCAGGCAACTCGTAGTTTTTTGGAAGCTTGGCAGGCCCTTTCCTTGAATGTGATTCTCGCCAGTCTCTGCTTAGGGCTACATCAACAGCAAACAAACCACAGAGATAGAACTTGAAACTGCTTTATTGTGTCAAGTTTCAAAGAGCTAGCACAAACCGTGTTTGATTTAGAATTCCAAATACATGTATTCCTATAGTAGAAAACAGAGTGAAACCTGAAAATGAAACCGGTTACTGCAAATGAACGGTTTAACCTAGAAGAACCAATTTTGGCGAGCCAAGTGGGATTGGTGTACTGATCATTAACTGAAAGTATCAGCAAGATTGGGTGAAAAAGTGTTTGCTGTGATTCCAGGCAACTCGTAGTTTTTTGGAAGCTTGGCAGGCATTTTACATGAAAGTGATTCGCGCCAGTCTCTGCTTAGGGCTACATTAACAGCAAACAAACCATCGAGATAGAACTTGAAACTGCTTTATTGTGTCAAGTTTCAAAGAGCTAGCACAAAAGGTGTTTGATTTAGAGTTCCAAATACATGTATCCCTATAGGAGAAAACAGAGTGAAACCTCAAAATGAAAACGGTTACTGCAAACGTGCGGTTTAACCTAGAAGAACGAAATTTGGTGAGCCAAGTGGGATTGGTGTACTGATCATTACCTGAAAGTATCAAAGATTGGGTGAAAAAGTGTTTGCTGAGATTTCAGGCAACTCGTAGTTTTTTGGAAGCTTGGCAGGCCCTTTCCATGAATGTGATTCTCGCCAGTCTCTGCTTAGGGCTACATCAACAGCAAACAAACCATAGAGATAGAACTTGAAACTGCTTTATTGTGTCAAGTTTCAAAGAGCTAGCACAAACCGTGTTTGATTTAGAGTTCCAAATACATGTATCCCTATAGTAGAAAACAGAGTGAAACCTGAAAATGAAACCGGTTACTGCATACGAACGGTTTAACCTAGAAGAACGAAATTTGGCGAGCCAAGTGGGATTGGTGTACTGATCATTACCTGAAAGTATCATCAAGATTGGGTGAAAAAGTGTTTGCTGAGATTCCAGGCAACTCGTATTTTTTTGGAAGCTTGGCAGGCCCTTTCCTTGAATGTGATTCTCGCCAGTCTCTGCTTAGGGCTACATCAACAGCAAACAAACCACAGAGATAGAACTTGAAACTGCTTTATGGTGTCAAGTTTCAAAAAGCTAGCACAAACCGTGTTTTTATTTTGAGTTCCAAATACATGAATCCCTATAGGAGAAAACAGAGTGAAACCTCAAAATGAAAACGGTTACTGCAAACGAAAGGTTTAACCTAGAAGAACGAAATTTGGCGAGCCAAGTGGGATTGGTGTACTGATCATTACCTGAAAGTATCATCAAGATTGGGTGAAAAAGTGTTTGCTGAGATTCCAGGCAGTCGTAGTTTTTTGGAAGCTTGGCAGGCCCTTTCCATGAAAGTGATTCTCGCCAGTCTCTGCTTAGGGCTACATCAACAGCAAACAAACCATAAAGATAGAACTTGAAACTGCTTTATTGTGTCAAGTTTCAAAGAGCTAGCACAAACCGTGTTTGATTTAGAGTTCCAAATACATGTTTCCCTATAGAAGAAAACAGAGTGAAACCTGAAAATGAAACCGGTTACTCCAAACGAACGGTTTAATCTAGAAGAACGAAATTTGGCAAGCCAAGTGGGATTGGTGTACTGATAATTACCTGAAAGTATCATCAATATTGGGTGAAAAAGTGTTTGCTGAGATTCCAGGCAACTCGTAGTTTTTTGGAAGCTTGGCAGGCCCTTTCCTTGAATGTGATTCTCGCCAGTCTCTGCTTAGGGCTACATCAACAGCAAACAAACCACAGAGATAGAACTTGAAACTGCTTTATTGTGTCAAGTTTCAAAGAGCTAGCACAAACCGTGTTTGATTTAGAATTCCAAATACATGTATTCCTATAGTAGAAAACAGAGTGAAACCTGAAAATGAAACCGGTTACTGCAAATGAACGGTTTAACCTAGAAGAACCAATTTTGGCGAGCCAAGTGGGATTGGTGTACTGATCATTAACTGAAAGTATCAGCAAGATTGGGTGAAAAAGTGTTTGCTGTGATTCCAGGCAACTCGTAGTTTTTTGGAAGCTTGGCAGGCATTTTACATGAAAGTGATTCGCGCCAGTCTCTGCTTAGGGCTACATTAACAGCAAACAAACCATCGAGATAGAACTTGAAACTGCTTTATTGTGTCAAGTTTCAAAGAGCTAGCACAAAAGGTGTTTGATTTAGAGTTCCAAATACATGTATCCCTATAGGGGAAAACAGAGTGAAACCTCAAAATGAAAACGGTTACTGCAAACGAACGGTTGAACGTATAAGAATGAAATTTGGCGAGCCAAGTTGGATTGGTGTACTGATCATTACCTGAAAGTATCATCAAGATTGGGTGAAAAAGTGTTTGCTGAGATTTCAGGCAACTCGTAGTTTTTTGGAAGCTTGGCAGGCCCTTTCAATGAATATGATTCTCGCCAGTGTCTGCTTAGGGCTACATCAACAGCAAACAAACTATAGAGAAAGAACTTGAAACTTCTTTATTGTGTCAAGTTTCAAAGAGCTAGCACAAACCGTGTTTGATTTAGAGTTCCAAATACATGTATCCCTATAGGAGAAAACAGAGTGAAACCTCAAAATGAAAACGGTTACTGCATACCAACGGTTTAACCTAGAAGAACGAAATTTGGCGAGCCAAGTGGGATTGGTGTACTGATCATTACCTGAAAGTATCATCAAGATTGGGTGAAAAAATGTTTGCTGAGATTCCAGGCAACTCGTAGTTGTTTGGAAGCTTGGCAGGCCCTTTCCATGAAAGTGATTCTCGCCAGTCTCTGCTTAGGGCTACATCAACAGCAAACAAACCATAGAGAGAGAACTTGAAACTGCTTTATTGTGTCAAGTTTCAAAGAGCTAGCACAAACCGTGTTTGATTTTGAATTCCAAATACATGTATCCCTATAGTAGAAAACAGAGTGAAACCTGAAAATGAAACCGGTTACTGAAAATGAACGGTTTTACCTAGAAGAACGAAATTTGGCGAGTCAAGTGGGATTTGTGTACTTATCATTTCCTGAAAGTATCAGCAAGATTGGGTGAAAAAGTGTTTGCTGAGATTCCAGGCAACTCGTAGTTTTTTGGAAGCTTGGCAGGCACTTTCCATGAAAGTGATTCGCGCCAGTCTCTGCTTAGGGCTACATTAACAGCAAAAAAACCATAGAGATAGAACTTGAAACTGCTTTATTGTGTCAAGTTTCTAATAGCTAGCAAAAACCGTGTTTGATTTAGAGTTCCAAATACATGTATCCCTATAGGAGAAAACAGAGTGAAACCTCCAAATGAAAACGGTTACTGCAAACGAACGGTTTAACCTAGAAGAACGAAATTTTGCGAGCCAAGTGGGATTGGTGTACTGATCATTACCTGAAAGTATCATCAAGATTGGGTGAAAAAGTGTTTGCTGAGATTTCAGGCAACTCGTAGTTGTTTGGAAGCCTGGCAGGTCCTTTCCATGAAAGTGATTCTTGCCAGTCTCTGCTTTAGGCTACATCAACAGCAAACGAACCATCGAGATAGAACATGAAACTGCTTTATTGTGTCAAGTTTCAAAAAGCTAGCACAAACCGTGTTTCTTTTAGAGTTCCAAAAACATGTATCCCTATAGGAGAAAACAGAGTGAAACCTCAAAATGAAAACGGTTACTGCAAACGAACGGTTTAACCTAGAAGAACGAAATTTGGCGAGCCAAGGTGGATTGGTGTCCTCATCATTACCTGGAAGTATCATCAAGATTGGGTGAAAAAGTGTTTCCTGAGATTTCAGGCAGTCGTAGTTTTTTGGAAGCTTGGCAGGCCCTTTCCATGAAAGTGATTCTTGCCAGTCTCTGCTTAGGGCTACATCAACAGCAAACAAACCATAAAGATAGAACTTGAAACTGCTTTATTTTGTCAAGTTTAAAAGAGCTAGCACAAACCGTGTTTGATTTAGAGTTCCAAATACATGTATCCCTATAGGAGAAAACAGAGTGAAACCTCAAAATGAAAACGGTTACTGCATACGAACGGTTTAACCTAGAAGAACGAAATTTGGCGAGCCAAGTGGGATTGGTGTACTGATCATTACCTGAAAGTATCATCAAGATTGGGTGAAAAAATATTTGCTGAGATTCCAGGCAACTCGTAGTTGTTTGGAAGCTTGGCAGGCCCTTTCCTTGAAAGTGATTCTCCCCAGTCTCTGCTTAGGGCTACATCAACAGCAAACAAACCATAGAGATAGAACTTGAAACTGCTTTATTGTGTCAAGTTTCAAAGAGCTAACACATACCGTGTTTGATTTAGAGTTCCAAATACATGTATCCCTATAGGAGAAAACAGAGTGAAACCTGAAAATGAAACCGGTTACTCCAAACGAACGGTTTAATCAAGAAGAACGAAATTTGGCGAGCCAAGTGGGATTGGTGTACTGATCATTACCTGAAAGTATCATCAAGATTGGGTGAAAAAGTGTTTGCTGAGATTCCAGGCAACTCGTAGTTTTTTGGAAGCTTGGCAGGCCCTTTCCTTGAATGTGATTCTCGCCAGTCTCTGCTTAGGGCTACATCAACAGCAAACAAACCACAGAGATAGAACTTGAAACTGCTTTATTGTGTCAAGTTTCAAAAAGCTAGCACAAACAGTGTTTGATTTTGAGTTCCAAATACATGAATCCCTATAGGAGAAAACAGAGTGAAACCTCAAAATGAAAACTATTACTGCAAACGAAAGGTTTAACCTAGAAGAACGAAATTTGGCGAGCCAAGTGGGATTGGTGTACTGATCATTACCTGAAAGTATCATCAAGATTGGGTGAAAAAGTGTTTGCTGAGATTTCAGGCAGTCGTAGTTTTTTGGAAGCTTGGCAGGCCCTTTCCGTGAAAGTGATTCTTGCCAGTCTCTGCTTAGGGCAACATCAACAGCAAACAAACCATAAAGATAGAACTTGAAACTGCTTTATTGTGTCAAGTTTCAAAGAGCTAGCACAAACCGTGTTTGATTTAGAGTTCCAAATACATGTATCCCTATAGAAGAAAACAGAGTGAAACCTCAAAATGAAAACGGTTACTGCATACGAACGGTTTAACCTAGAAGAACGAAATTTGGCGAGCCAAGTGGGCTTGGTGTACTGATCATTACCTGAAAGTATCATCAAGATTGGGTGAAAAAATGTTTGCTGAGATTCCAGGCAACTCGTAGTTGTTTGGAAGCTTGGCAGGCCCTTTCCATGAAAGTGATTCTCGCCAGTCTCTGCTTAGGGCTACATCAACAGCAAACAAACCATAGAGATAGAACTTGAAACTGCTTTATTGTGTCAAGTTTCAAAGAGCTAGCACAAACCGTGTTTGATTTAGAGTTCCAAATACATGTATCCCTGTAGGAGAAAACAGAGTGAAACCTGAAAATGAAACCGGTTACTCCAAACGAACGGTTTAATCTGGAATAACGAAATTTGGCAAGCCAAGTGGGATTGGTGTACTGATCATTACCTGAAAGTATCATCAAGATTGGGTGAAAAAGTGTTTGCTGAGATTCCAGGCAACTCGTAGTTTTTTGGAAGCTTGGCTGGCCCTTTCCTTGAATGTGATTCTCGCCAGTCTCTGCTTAGGGCTACATCAACAGCAAACAAACCACAGAGATAGAACTTGAAACTGCTTTATTGTGTCAAGTTTCAAAGAGCTAGCACAAACCGTGTTTGATTTAGAATTCCAAATACATGTATCCCTATAGTAGAAAACAGAGTGAAACCTGAAAATGAAACCGGTTACTGCAAATGAACGGTTTAACCTAGAAGAACCCAATTTGGCGAGCCAAGTGGGATTGGTGTACTGATCATTAACTGAAAGTATAAGCAAGATTGGGTGAAAAAGTGTTTGCTGTGATTCCAGGCAACTCGTAGTTTTTTGGAAGCTTGGCAGGCATTTTCCATGAAAGTGATTTGCGCCAGTCTGCTTAGGGCTACATCAACAGCAAACAAACCATAGAGATAGAACTTGAAACTGCTTTATTGTGTCAAGTTTCAAAGAGCTAGCACAAACCGTGTTTGATTTAGAGTTCCAAATACATGTATCCCTATAGGAGAAAACAGAGTGAAACCTCAAAATGAAAACAATTACTGCATACGAACGGTTTAACCTAGAAGGACGAAATTTGGTGAGCCAAGTTGGATTGGTGTACTGATCATTACCTGAAAGTATCATCAAGATTGGGTGAAAAAGTGTTTGCTGAGATTTCAGGCAACTCGTAGTTTTTTGGAAGCTTGGCAGGCCCTTTCAATGAAAATGATTCTCGCCAGTCTCTGCTTAGGGCTACATCAACAGCAAACAAACTATAGAGATAGAACTTGAAACTTCTTTATTGTGTCAAGTTTCAAAGAGCTAGCACAAACCGTGTTTGATTTAGAGTTCCAAATACATGTATCCCTATAGGAGAAAACAGAGTGAAACCTCAAAATGAAAACAATTACTGCATACGAACGGTTTAACCTAGAAGGACGAAATTTGGCGAGCCAAGTGGGATTGGTGTACTGATCATTACGTGAAAGTATCATCAAGATTGGGTGAAAAACTGTTTACTGAGAATTCAGGCAACTCGGAGTTTTATGGAAGCTTGGCAGGCCCTTTCCATGAAAGTGATTCTCGCCAGTCTCTGCTTAGGGCTACATCAACAGCAAACAAACCATAGAGATAGAACTTGAGACTGCTTTATTGCGTCAAGTTTCAAAGAGCTAGCACAAACCGTGTTTGATTTAGAGTTCCAAATACATGTATCCATATAGAAGAAAACAGAGTGAAACCTCAAAATGAAAACGGTTACTGCATACGAACTGTTTAACCTAGAAGAACGAAATTTGGCGAGCCAAGTGGGATTGGTGTACTGATCATTACCTGAAAGTATCATCAAGATTGGGTGAAAAAATGCTTTCTGAGATTCCAGGCAACTCGTAGTTGTTTGGAAGCTTGGCAGGCCCTTTCCATGAAAGTGATTCTCGCCAGTCTCTGCTTAGGGCTACATCAACAGCAAACAAACCATAGAGAGAGAACTTGAAACTGCTTTGTTGTGTCAAGTTTCAAAGAGCTAGCACAAACCGTGTTTGATTTTGAATTCCAAATACATGTATCCCTATAGTAGAAAACAGAGTGAAACCTGAAAATGAAACCGGTTACTGCAAATGAACGGTTTTACCTAGAAAACGAAATTTGGCGATTCAAGTGGGATTGGTGTACTTATCATTTCCTGAAAGTATCAGCAAGATTGGGTGAAAAAGTGTTTGCTGAGATTCCAGGCAACTCGTAGTTTTTTGGAAGCTTGGCAGGCACTTTCCATGAACGTGATTCTCGCCAGTCTCTGCTTAGGGCTACATTAACAGCAAAAAAACCATAGAGATAGAACTTGAAACTGCTTTATTGTGTCAAGTTTCTAATAGCTAGCAAAAACCGTGTTTGATTTAGAGTTCCAAATACATGTATCCCTATAGGAGAAAACAGAGTGAAACCTCAAAATGAAAACGGTTACTGCAAACGAACGGTTTAACCTAGAAGAACGAGTTTTGGCGAGCCAAGTGGGATTGGTGTACTGATCATTACCTGAAAGTATCATCAAGATTGGGTGAAAAAGTGTTTGCTGAGATTTCAGGCAACTCGTAGTTGTTTGGAAGCCTGGCAGGTCCTTTCCATGAAAGTGATTCTTGCCAGTCTCTGCTTTAGGCTACATCAACAGCAAACGAACCATCGAGATAGAACATGAAACTGCTTTATTGTGTCAAGTTTCAAAAAGCTAGCACAAACCGTGTTTCATTTAGAGTTCCAAAAACATGTATCCCTATAGGAGAAAACAAGAGTGAAACCTCAAAATGAAAACGGTTACTGAAAACGAACGGTTTAACCTAGAAGAACGAAATTTGGCGAGCCAAGGTGGATTGGTGTACTGATCATTACCTGAAAGTATCATCAAGATTGGGTGAAAAAGTGTTTGCTGAGATTTCAGGCAACTCGTAGTTGTTTGGAAGCCTGGCAGGTCCTTTCCATGAAAGTGATTCTTGCCAGTCTCTGCTTTAGGCTACATGAACAGCAAAGGAACCATCGAGAAAGAACATGAAACTGCTTTATTGTGTCAAGTTTCAAAAAGCTAGCACAAACCGTGTTTCATTTAGAGTTCCAAAAACATCTATCCCTATAGGAGAAAACAGAGTGAAACCTCAAAATGAAAACGGTTACTGCAAACGAACGGTTTAACCTAGAAGAACGAAATTTGGCGAGCCAAGGTGGATTGGTGTCCTCATCATTACCTGGAAGTATCATCAAGATTGGGTGAAAAAGTGTTTGCTGAGATCTCAGGCAACTCGTAGTTTTTTGGAAGCTTGGCAGGCCCTTTGCATGAATGTGACTCTCGCCAGTCTCTGCTTAAGGCTACATCAACAGCAAATAAACCATAGAGATAGATCTTGAAACTGCTTTATTGTGTCAAGTTTCAAAGAGCTAGCACAAAACGTGTTTGATTTAGAGTTCCAAATACATGTATCCCTATAGGGGAAAACAGAGTGAAACCTCAAAATGAAAACGGTTACTGCAAACGAACGATTTAACCTATAAGAATGAAATTTGGCGAGCCAAGTTGGATTGGTGTACTGATCATTACCTGAAAGTATCATCAAGATTGGGTGAAAAAGTGTTTGCTGAGATTTCAGGCAACTCGTAGTTGTTTGGAAGCTTGGCAGGCCCTTTCCATGAAAGTGATTCTCGCCAGTCTATGCTTAGAGCTACATGAACAGCAAACAAATCATAGAGATAGAACTGGAAACTGCTTTATTGTGCCAAGTTTCAAAGAGCTAGCACAAACCGTGTTTGATTTAGAGTTCCAAATACATGAATCCCTATAGGAGAAAACAGAGTGAAACCTCAAAATTAAAACGGTTACTGCAAACGAACGGTTTAACCTAGAAGAACGAAATTTGGCGAGCCAAGTGGGATTGGTGCACTGATCATTACCTGAAAGTATCATCAAGATTGGGTGAAAAAGTGTTTGCTGAGATTTCAGGCAACTCGTAGTTTTTTGGAAGCTTGGCAGGCCCTTTCCATGAGAGTTATTCTCGCCAGGCTCTGCTTAGGGCTACATCAACAGCAAACAAACCATGGAGAAAAACTTGAAACTGCTTTATTGTGTCAAGTTTCAAAGAGCTAGCACAAACCATGTTTGATTTAGAGTTCCAAATACATGTATCCATATAGCAGAAAACACAGTGAAACCTCAAAATGAAAACGGTTACTGCAAACGAACGGTTTCACCTAGTAGAACGAAATTTTGCGAGCCAAGTGGGATTGTTGTACTGATCATTACCTGAAAGTATCATCAAGATTGGGTGAAAAAGTGTTTGCTGAGATTCCAGGCAACTTGTAGTTGTTTGGAAGCTTGGCAGGCCCTTTTCATGAAAGTGATTCTCGCCAGTCTCTGCTTAGGGCTACATCAACAGCAAACAATCCATAGAGATAGAACTTGAAACTGCTTTATTGTGTCAAGTTTCAAAGAGTTAGCACAAACCGTGTTTGATTTAGAGTTCCAAATACATGTATCCCTGTAGTAGAAAACAGAGTGAAACCTGAAAATGAAACCGGTTACTGCAAACGAACGGTTTAACCTAGAAGAAAGACATTTGGCGACCCAAGTGGGATTGGTGTACTAATCATTACCTGAAAGTATCATCAAGATTGGGTGAAAAAGTGTTTGCTGAGATTCCAGGCAACTCGTAGTTTTTTGGAAGCTTGGGAGGCACTTTCCATGAAAGAGATTCGCGCCAGTCTCTGCTTAGGGCTACATTAAAAGCAAAAAAACCATAGAGATAGAACTTGAAACTGCTTTATTGTGTCAAGTTTCAAATAGCTAGCAAAAACCGTGTTTGATTTAGAGTTCCAAATACATGTATCCCTATAGGAGAAAACAGAGTGAAACCTCAAAAAGAAAACGGTTACTGTAAACGAACGGTTTAACCTAGAAGAACGAAATTTGGCGAGCCAAGTGGGATTGGTGTACTGATCATTACCTGAAAGTATCATCAAGATTGGGTGAAAAAGTGTTTGCTGAGATTTCAGGCAACTCGTAGTTGTTTGGAAGCCTGGCAGGCACTTTCCATGAAAGTGACTCTTGCCAGTCTCTGCTTTAGGCTACATCAACAGCAAACAAACCATAGAGATAGAACATAAAACTGCTTTATTGTGTCAAGTTTCAAAAAGCTAGCACAAACCGTGTTTGATTTAGAGTTCCAAAAACATGTATCCCTATAGGAGAAAACAGAGTGAAACCTCAAAATTAAAACGGTTACTGCAAACGTACGGTTTAACCTAGAAGAACGAAATTTGGCGAGCCAAGTGGATTGGTGTACTGATCATTACCTGAAAGTATCATCAAGATTGGGTGAAAAAGTGTTTGCTGAGATTTCAGGCAACTCGTAGTTTTTTGGAAGCTTGGCAGGCCCTTTCCATGAATGTGATTCTCGCCAGTCTCTGCTTAGGGCTACATCAACAGCAAACAAATCATAGAGATAGAACTTGAAACTGCTTTATTGTGTCAACTTTCAAGGAGCTAGCACAAACCGTGTTTGAATTAGAGTTCCAAATACATGTATCCCTATTGTAGAAAACAAAGTGAAACCTGAAAATGAAACCGGTTACTGCAAACGAACGGTTTAACCTAGAAGAACGAAATTTGGCGAGCCAAGTTGGATTGGTGTACTGATCATTACCTGAAAGTATCATCAAGATTGGGTGAAAATGAGTTTGCTGAGATTCCAGGCAACTCATAGTTTTTTGGAAGCTTGGCAGGCCCTTTCCTTGAATGTGATTCTCGCCAGTCTCTGCTTAGGGCTACATCAACAGCAAACAAACCATAGACATAGAACTTGAAACTGCTTTATTGTGTCAAGTTTCAAAAAGCTAGCACAAACCGTGTTTGATTTTGAGCTCCAAATACATGAATCCCTATAGGAGAAAACAGAGTGAAACCTCAAAATGAAAACGGTTACTGCAAACGAACGGTTTAACCTAGAAGAACGAAATTTGGCAAGCGAAGTGAGATTGGTGTACTGATCATTACCTGAAAGTATCATCAAGATTGGGTGAAAAAGTGTTTGCTGAGATTTCAGGCAACTTGTAGTTTTTTGGAAGCTTGGCATGCCCTTTCCATGAAAGTGATTCTCGCCAGTCTCTGCTTAGGGCTACATCAACAGCAAACAAACCATAGAGATAGAACTTGAAACTGCTGTATTGTTTCAAGTTTCAAAGAGCTAGCACAAACCGTGTTTGATTTAGAGTTCCAAATACATGTATCCCTATAGAAGAAAACAGAGTGAATCCTCAAAATAAAAACGGTTACTGCATACGAACGGTTTAACCTAAAAGAACGAAATTTGGCGAGCCAAGTGGGATTGGTGTACTGATCATTACCTGAAAGTATCATCAAGATTGGGTGAAAAAAATGTTTGCTGAGATTCCAGGCAACTCGTAGTTGTTTTGAAGCTTGGCAGGCCCATTCCATGAAAGTGATTCTCGCCAGTCTCTGCTTAGGGCTACATCAACAGCAAACAAACCATAGAGATAGAACTTGAAAGTGCTTTATTGTGTCAAGTTTCAAAGAGCTAGCACAAACCGTGTTTGATTTAGAGTTCCAAATACATGTATCCCTAAAGTAGAAAACAGAGTGAAACCTGAAAATGAAACCGGTTACTGCAAACGAACGGTTTAATCTAGAAGAACGAAATTTGGCGAGCCTAGTGGGATTGGTGTACTGATCATTACCTGAAAGTATCAGCAAGATTGGGTGAAAAAGTGTTTGCTGAGATTCCAGGCAACTCGTAGTTTTTTGGAAGCTTGGCAGGCACTTTCCATGAAAGTGATTCGCGCCAGTCTCTGCTTAGGGCTACGTTAACAGCTAACAAACCATAGAGATAGAACTTGAAACTGCTTTATTGTGTCAAGTTTCAAAAAGCAAGCACAAACCGTGTTTGATTTAGAGTTCCAAATACATGAATCCCTATAGGAGAAAACAGAGTGAAACCTCAAAATGAAAACGGTTACTGCAAACGAACGGTTGAACCTAGAAGAACGAAATTTGGCGAGCCAAGTGGGATTGGTGTACTGATCATTACCTGAAAGTATCATCAAGATTGGGTGAAAAAGTGTTTGCTGAGATTTCAGGCAACTCGTAGTTTTTTGGAAGTTTGGCAAGCCCTTTCCATGAAAGTTATTCTCGCCAGTCTCTGCTTAGGGCTACATCAACAGCAAACAAACCTTAGAGATAGAACTTGAAACTGCTTTATTGTGTCAAGTTTCAAAGAGCTAGCAAAAACCGTGTTTAATTTAGAGTTCCAAATACATGTATCCCTATAGGAGAAAACAGAGTGAAACCTCAAAATGAAAACGGTTACTGCAAACGAAAGATTTAACCTAAAAAAACGAAATTTGGCGAGCCAAGTGGGATTGGTGTACTGATCATTACCTGAAAGTATCATCAAGATTGGGTGAAAAAGTGTTTGCTGAGATTTTAGGCAACTCATAGTTTTTGGGAAGATTGGCAGGCCCTTTCCATGAAAGTGATTCTCGCCAGTCTCTGCTTAGGGCTACATCAACAGCAAACAAACCATAGAGATAGAACTTGAAACTGCTTTATTGTGTCAATTTTCAAAGAGCTAGCACAAACCGTGTTTTATTTAGAGTGCCAAATACATGTATAACTATAGGAGAAAACAGAGTGAAACCTCAAAATGAAAACGGTTACTGCAAACGAACGTTTTCACCTAGAAGAACGAAATTTAGTGAGCCAAGTGGAAGTATCATCAAGATTGGGTGAAAAAGTTTTTGCTGAGATTTCAGGCAACTCGTAGTTTTTTGGAAGCTTGGCAGGCCCTTTCCATGAAAGTGATTCTCGTCAGTCTGTGCTTAGGGCTAAATAAACAGCAAACAAACCATAGAGATAGAACTTGAAACTCCTGTATTGTGTCAAGTTTCAAAGAGCTAGCACAAACCGTGTTTGATTTAGAGTTCCAAATACATGTATCCCTATAGGAGAAAACAGAGTGAAACCTCAAAATGGAACCGGTTACTGCAAACGAACGGTTTAACCTAGAAGAACGAAATTAGGCGAGCCAAGGGGGATTGGTGTACTGATCATTACCTGAAAGTATCATCAAGATTGGGTGAAAAAGTGTTTGCTGAGATTTCAGGCAACTCGTAGTTATTTGGAAGCTTGGCAGGCCCTTTCCATGAAAGTGATTCTAGTCAGTCTCTGCTTAGGGCTACATCAACAGCAAACAAACCATAGAGATAGAACTTGAAACTGCTTTATTGTGTCAAGTTTCAAAGAGCTAGCACAAACCGTGTTTGATTTAGAGTTCCAAATACATGTATCCCTATAGGAGAAAACAGAGTGAAACCTCAAAATGAAAACGGTTACTGCAAACGAAAGATTTAACCTAAAAAAATGAAATTTGGCGAGCCAAGTGGGATTGGTGTACTGATCATTACCTGAAAGTATCATCAAGATTGGGTGAGAAAGTGTTTGCTGAGATTTCAGGCAACTCGTAGTTTTTTGGAAGCTTGGCAGGCCCTTTCCATGAAAGTGATTCTCGCCAGTCTCTGCTTAGGGCTACATCAACAGCAAACAAACCATAGAAATAGAACTTGAAACTGCTTTATTGTGTCAAGTTTCAAAGAGCTAGCACAAACCGTGTTTGATTTAGAGTTCCAAATACATGTATCCCTATAGGAGAAAACAGAGTGAAACCTCAAAATGAAAATGGTTACTGCAAACGAACGGTTCAACCTAGAAGAACGAAATTTGGCGAGCCAAGTTGGATTGGTGTCCTGATCATTACCTGAAGTATCATCAAGATTGGGTGAAAAAGTGTTTGCTTAGATTTCAGGCAACTCGTAGTTTTTTGGAAGCTTGCTAGGTCCTTTCCATGAAAGTGATTTTCGCCAGTCTCTGCTTAGGGTTACATGAACAGCAAACAAACCATAGAGATAGAACTTGAAACTTCTTTATTGTGTCAAGTTTCAAAGAGCTAGCACAAACCGTGTTTGATTTAGAGTTCCAAATAAATGTATCCATATAGGAGAAAACAGAGTGAAACCTCAAAATGAAAACGGTTACTGCATACGAATGGTTTAACCTAGAAGAACGAAATTTGGTGACCCTAGTGGGATTGGTGTATTGATCATTACCTGAAAGTATCATCAAGATTGGGTGAAAAAGTGTTTGCTGAGATTTCAGGCAACTCGTAGTTTTTTGGTTGCTTGGCAGGCCCTTTCCATGAAAGTGATTCTCGCCAGTCTCTGCTTAGGGCTACATCAACAGCAAACAAATCATAGAGATAGAACTTGAAACTGCTTTATTGTGTTAAGTTTCAAACAGCTAGCACAAACCGTGTTTGATTTAGAGTTCCAAATACATGTATCCCAATAGGAGAAAACAGAGTGAAACATAAAAGGAAAACGGTTACTGCAAACGAACGGTTTAACCTAGAAGAACAAAATTTGGCGACCCAATTGGGATTGGTGTACTGATCATTACCTGAAAGTACCATCAAGATTGGGTGAAAAAGTGTTTGCTGAGATTTCAGGCAACTCGTAGTGTTTTTGGAAGCTTGGCAGGCCCTGTCCATGAAAGTGATTCTCGCCAGTCTCTGCTTAGGGCTACATCAACAGCAAACAAACCATAGAGATAGAACTTGAAACTGCTTTATTGTGTCAAGTTTCAAAGAGCTAGCAAAGAACCGTGTTTGATTTAGAGTTCCAAATACATGTATCCCTATAGGACAAATCAGAGTGAAACCTCAAAATGAAACCGGTTACTGCAAACGAACGGTTTAACTTAGAAGAACGAAATTTGGCGAGCCAAGTGGGATTGGTGTACTGATCGTTACCTGATAGTATCATCAAGATTGGGTGAAAAAGTATTTGCTGAGATTTCAGGAAACTCGTAGTTTTTTGGAAGATTGGAAGGCCGTTTCCATGAAAGTGATTCTCGCCAGTCTCGGCTTAGGGCTACATCAACAGCAAACAAACCATAGTGATAGAACTTGAAACTGCTTTATTGTGTCAAGTTTCAAAGAGCTAGCACAAACCGTGTTTGATTTAGAGTTCCAAATACATGTATACCTATAGGAGAAAACAGAGTGAAACCTCAAAATGAAACCGGTTACTACAAATAAACGGTTTAACCTAGAAGAACTAAATTTGGCGAGCCAAGCTGGATTGGTATACTGATTGTTACCTGAAAGTATCATAAAGATTGGGTGAAAAAGTGTTTGCTGAGATTTCAGGAAACTCGTAGTTTTTGAAGCTTGACAGGCCCTTTCCATGAAAGTGATTCTCGCCAGTCTCTGCTTAAGGATACATCAACAGCAAACAAACCGTAGAGATAGAACTTGAAACTGCTTTATTGTGTCAAGTTTCAAAGAGCTAGCACAAACCGTGTTTGATTTAGAGTTCCAAAAACATGTATCCCAATAGGGAGAAAAAAGAGTGAAACCTCAAAATGAAAACGGTTACTGCAAACGAACGGTTTAACCTAAAAGAACAAAATTTGGCGAGCAAAGTGGGATTTGTGTACTGATCATTACCTGAAAGAATCATCAAGATTGGGTGAGAAAGTGTTTGCTGAGATTTCAGGCAACTCGTAGTTTTTTGGAAGCTTGGCAGGCCCTTTCCATGAAAGTGATTCTCGCCAGTCTCTGCTTAGGGCTACATCAACAGCAAACAAATCATAGAAATAGAACTTGAAAATGCTTTATTGTGTCAAGTTTCAAAGAGCTAGCACAAACCGTGTTTGATTTAGAGTTCCAAATACATGTATCCCTATAGGAGAAAACAGAGTGAAACCTCAAAATGAAAATGGTTACTGCAAACGAACGGTTCAACCTAGAAAAACGAAATTTGGCGAGCCAAGTGGGATTGGTGTCCTGATCATTACCTGAAAGTATCATCAAGATTGGGTGAAAAAGTGTTTGCTGAGATTTCAGGCAACTCGTAGTTTTTGGAAGCTTGCTAGGTCCTTACCATGAAAGTGATTTTCGCCAGTCTCTGCTTAGGATTACATGAACAGCAAACAAACCATAGAGATAGAACTTGAAACTTCTTTATTGTGTCAAGTTTCAAAGAGCTAGCACAATCCGTGTTTGATTTAGAGTTCCAAATACATGTATCCATATAGGAGCAAACAGAGTGAAACCTCAAAATGAAAACGATTACTGCAGACGAATGGTTTAAACTAGAAGAACGAAATTTGGTGAGCCAAGTGGGATTGGTGTACTGATCATTACCTGAAAGTATCATCAAGATTGGGTGAAAAAGTGTTTGCTTAGATTTCAGGCAACTCGTAGTTTTTTGGAAGCTTGCTAGGTCCTTACCATGAAAGTGATTTTCGCCAGTCTCTGCTTAGGGTTACATGAACAGCAAACAAACCATAGAGATAGAACTTGAAACTTCTTTATTGTGTCAAGTTTCAAAGAGCTAGCACAAACCGCGTTTGATTTACAGTTCCAAATACATGTATCCCTATAGGAGAAAACAGATTGAAACCTCAAAATGAAAACGGTTACTGCATACGAACGGTTTAACCTAGAGGAACGAAATTTGGCAACCCAAGTGGGATTGGTGTACTGATCATTACCTGAAAGTATCATCAAGATTGGGTGAAAAAGTGTTTGCTGAGATTTCAGGCAACTCGTAGTTTTTTGGAAGCTTGGCAGGCCCTTTCCATGAAAGTGATTCTCGCCAATCTCTGCTTAGGGCTACATCAACAGCAAACAAACCATAGAGATAGAACTTGAAACTGCTTTATTGTGTCAGGTTTCAAAGAGCTAGCACAAACCGTGTTTGATTTAGAGTTCCAAATACATGTATCCCTATAGGATCAAACAGAGTGAAACCTCAAAGTGAAACCGTTACTGCAATCGAAAGGTTCAACCTAGAAGAACGAAATTTGGCGAGCCAAGTGGGATTGGTGTACTGATCATTACCTGAAAGTACCATCAAGATTGGGTGAAAAGTGTTTGCTGAGATTTCAGGCAACTCGTAGTGTTTTTGGAAGCTTGGCAGGCCCTGTCCATGAAAGTGATTCTCGCCAGTCTCTGCATAGGGCTACATCAACAGCAAACAAACCATAGAGATAGAACTTGAAACTGCTTTATTGTGTCAAGTTTCAAAGAGCTAGCAAAGAACCGTGTTTGATTTAGAGTTCCAAATACATGTATCCCTATAGGAGAAAACAGAGTGAAACCTCAAAATGAAACCGCTTACTACAAATAAACGGTTTAACCTAGAAGAACTAAATTTGGCGAGCCAAGCTGGATTGGTATACTGATTGTTACCTGAAAGTATCATAAAGATTGGGTGAAAAAGTGTTTGCTGAGATTTCAGGAAACTCGTAGTTTTTTGAAGCTTGACAGGCCCTTTCCATGAAAGTGATTCTCGCCAGTCTCTGCTTAAGGATACATCAACAGCAAACAAACCGTAGAGATAGAACTTGAAACTGCTTTATTGTGTCAAGTTTCAAAGAGCTAGCACAAACCGTGTTTGATTTAGAGTTCCAAAAACATGTATCCCGATAGGAGAAAAAAGAGTGAAACCTCAAAATGAAAACGGTTACTGCAAACGAACGGTTTAACCTAGAAGAATGAAATTTGGCGAGCCAAGTGGGATTGGTGTACTGAACATTACCTGAAAGAATCATCAAGATTGGGTTAGAAAGTGTTTGCTGAGATTTCAGGGAACTCGTAGTTTTTTGGAGGCTTCCAGGCCCTTTCCATGAAAGTGATTCTCGCCAGTCTCTTCTTAGGACTACATCAACAGTAAACAAACCATAGAGATAGAACTTGAAACTGCTTTATTGTGTCAAGTTTCAAAGAGCTAGCACAAACCGTGTTTGATTTAGAGTTCCACATACATATATCCCTATAGGAGAAAACAGAGTGAAACCTCAAAATAAAAACGGTTACTGCAAACGAACGGTATAACCTAGAAGAACGAAATTAGGCGAGCCAAGTGGGATTGGTGTACTGATCATTACCTGAAAGTATCATCAAGATTGGGTGAAAAAGTGTTTGCTGAGATTTCAGGGAACTCGTAGTTTTTTGGAAGCTTGGCTGGCCTTTTCCATGAAAGTGATTCTCGCCAGTCTCTGCTTAGGGCTACATCAACAGCAAACAAACCATAGAGATAGAACTTGAAACATCTTTATTGTGTCAAGTTTCAAAGAGCTAGCACAAACCGTGTTTGATTGAGAGTTCAAAATACATGTATCCCTATAGGAGAAAACAGAGTGGAACCTCAAAATGAAAACGGTTACTGCAAACAAACGGTTGAACCTAGAAGAACGAAATTTGGCGAGCCAAGTGGGATTGGTGTACTGATCATTACCTGAAAGTATCATCAAGATTGGGTGAAAAAGTGTTTGCTGAGATTTCAGGCAACTCGTAGTTTTTTGGAAGCTTGGCAGGCCCTTTCCATGAAAGTAATTCTCGCCAGTCTCTGCTTAGGGCTACATCAACAGCAAACAAACCATACAGATAGAACTTGAAACTGCTTTCTTGTGTCAAGTTTCAAAGAGCTAGCACAAACTGTCTTTTATTTAGAGTTCCAAATACATGTATCCCTATAGGAGAAAACAGAGTGAAACCTCAAAATGAAAACGGTTACTGCAAACGAACGGTTTAACCTAGAAGAACAAAATTTGGCGAGCCAGATGGGATTGGTGTACTGATCATTACCTGAAAGTATCATCAGGATTGGGTGAGAAAGAGTTTGCTGAGATTGTAGGCAATTCGTAGTTTTTTGGAAGCTTGGCAGGCCCTTTTCATGAAAGTGATTCTCGCCAGTCTCTGCTTAGGGCTACATCAACAGCAAACAAACCATAGACATAGAACTTGAAACTGCTGTATTGTGTCAAGTTTCAAAGGGCTAGCACAAACAGTGTTTGATTGAGAGTTCCAAATACATGTATCCCTATAGGAGAAAACAGAGTGAAACCTCAAAATGAAAACGGTTACTGCAAACGACCGGTTTAACATAGAAGAACAAAATTATGGCGAGCCAAGTGGGAATGGTTTACTGATAATTACCTGAAAGTATCATGAAGATGGGGTGAAAAAGTGTTTGCTGAGATTTCAGGAAAGTCGTACTTTTTTGTAAGCTTGGCAGGCCCTTTCCATGAAAGTGATTCTCGCCAGTCTCTGCTTAGGGCTACATCAACAGCAAACAAACCATAGAGATAGAACTTGAAACTGCTTTATTGTGTCAAGTTTCAAACAGCTAGCACAAACCGTGTTTGATTTAGAGTTTCAAATACATGTATCCCTATAGGAGAAAACAGAGTGAAACCTCAAAATGTAAACGGTTACTGCAAACGAACGGTTTAACCTAGAAGAACGAAATTTGGCGAACCAAGTGGGATTGGTGTTCTGATCATTATCTGAAAGTATCATCAAGATTGGGTGAAAAGTGTTTGCTGAGATTTCAGGCAACTCATAGTTTTTTGGAAGGTTACCAGGCCCTTTCCATGAAAGTGATTCTCGCCAGTATCTGCTTCCGGCTACATCAACAGCAAACAAACCATAGAGATAGAACTTGAAACTGCTTTATTTTGTCAAGTTTCAAAGAGCTAGTACAAACCGTGTTTGATTTAGAGTTCCAAATACATGTATCCCTATAGGAGAACACAGAGTGAAACCTCAAAATGAAACCGGTTACTACAAACGAACGGTTTAACCAAGAAGAACGAAATTTGGCAAGTCAAGTGGGATTGGTGTACTGATCATTACCTGAAAGAATCATCAAGATTGGGTGAGAAAGTGTTTGCTGAGATTTCAGGCAACTCCTAGTTTTTTGGAAGCTTGGCAGGCCCTTTCTATAAAAGTGATTCTCGCCAGTCTCTGCTTAGGGCTACATCAACAGCAAACAAACCATACAGATAGAACTTGTAACTGCTTTATTGTGTCAAGTTTCAAAGAGCTAGCACAAACCATCTTTGATTTAGAGTTCCAAATACATGTATCCCTATAGGAGAAAACAGAGTGAAACCTCAAAATGAAAACGGTTACTGAAAACGAACGGTTGAACCTAGAAGAACGAAATTTGGCGAGCCAAGTGGGATTGGTGTACTGATCATTACCTGAAAGTATCATCAAGATTGGGTGAAAAAGTTTTTGCTGAGATTTCAGGCAACTCGTAGTTTTTTGGAAGCTTGGCAGGCCCTTTCCATGAAAGTGATTCTCGCCAGTCTCTGCTTAGGGCTACATCAACAGCAAACAAACCATAGAAATAGAAATTGAAACTGTTTATTGTGTCAATTTTCAAAGAGCTAGCACACACCATGTTTGATTTATAATTCAAAATACATGTATCCCAATAGGAGAAAACAGAGTGAAACCTCAAAATGAAAATGGTTATTGCTAACGAACGGTTTAACCTACAAAAACGAAATTTGGCGAGCCAAGTGGGATTGGTGTACTGATCATTACCTGAAAGTATCATCAAGATTGGGTGAAAAAGTGTTTGCTGAGATTTCAGGCAACTCGTAGTTTTTTGGAAGCTTGGCAGGCCCTTTCCATGAAAGTGATTCTCGCCAGTCTCTGCTTTGGGCTACATCAACAGCAAACAAACCATAGAGATAGAACTTGAAACTGCTTTATTGTGTCAAGTTTGAAAAAGCTAGCACAAACCGTGTTTGATTTAGAGTTCCAAATACATGTATCCCTATAGGAGAAAACAGAGTGAAACCTCAAAATGTAAATGGTTACTGAAAACGAACGGTTTATTCTAGAAGAACGAAATTTGGTGAGCCAAGTGGGATTGGTGTACTGATCATTACCTGTAAGTATCATCAAGATTGGGTGAAAAAGTGTTTGCTGAGATTTCAGGCAACTCGTAGTTTTTTGGAAGCTTGGCAGGCCCTTTCCATGAAAGTGATTCTCGCCAGTCTCAGCTTAGGGCTACATCAACAGCAAACAAACCATAGAGATAGAACTTGAAACTGCTGTATTGTGTCAAGTTTCAAAGAGCTAGCACAAACCGTGTTTGATTTAGAGTTCCAAATACATGTATCCTTATAGGAGAAAACAGAGTGAAACCTCAAAATGAAACCGGTTACTGCAAACGAACGGTTAATCTCTAGAAGAACGAAATTTGGCGAGCCAAGTGGGATTGGTGTACTGATCATTACCTGAAAGTATCATCAAGATTGGGAGAAAAAGTGTTTGCTGAGATTCCAGGCAACTCGTAGTTTTTGGAAGCTTGGCAGGCACTTTCCATGAAAGTGATTCGCGCCAGTCTCTGCTTAGGGCTACATTAACAGCAAAAAAACCATAGAGATAGAACTTGAAACTGCTTTATTGTGTCAAGTTTCAAATAGTTAGCAAAAACCGTGTTTGATTTAGAGTTCCAAATACATGTATCCCTATAGGAGAAAACAGAGTGAAAAATCAAAATGAAAACGGTTACTGCAAACGAACGGTTGAACCTAGAAGAACGAAATTTGGCAAGCCAAGTGGGATTGTTGTACTGATCATTACCTGAAAGTATCATCAAGATTGGGTGAAAAAGTGTTTGCTGAGATTTCAGGAAACTCGTAGTTTTTTGGAAGCTTGGCAGGCCCTTTCCATGAAAGTGATTCTCGCCAGTCTCTGCTTAGGGCTACATCAACAGCAAAGAAACCATAGAGATAGAACTTGAAACTGCTGTATTGTGTCAAGTTTCAAAGAGCTAGCACAAACCGTGTTCGATTTAGAGTTCAAAATACATGTATCCCTATAGGAGAAAACAGAGTGAAACCTCAAAATGAAAACGGTTACTGCAAACGAACGGTTTAACCTAGAAGAACGAAATTTGGCGAGCCAAGTGGGATTGGTGTACTGATCATTACCTGAAAGTATCATCAAGATTGGGTGAAAAAATGTTTGCTGAGATTTAAGGCAACTCGTAGTTTTTTGGAAGCTTGGCAGGCCCTTTCCATGAAAGTGATTCTCGCCAGTCTCTGCTTAGGGCTACATCAACAGCAAACAAACCATAGAGATAGAACTTGAAATTGCTTTATTGTGTCAAGTTTCAAAGAGCTAGCACAAACCGTGTTTGATTGAGAGTTTCAAATGCATGTATTCCTATAGGAGAAAACACAGTGATACCTCAAAATGAAACCGGTTACTGCAAACGAATGGTTTAACCTAGAAGAACGAAATTTGGCGAGCCAAGTGGGATTGGTGTACTGATCATTACTTGAAAGTATCATCAAGATTGGGTTAAAAACTGTTTGCTGAGATTTCAGGCAACTCCTAGTTTTTTGGTAGCTTGGCAGGCCCTTTCCATGAAAGTGCTTCTCGCCAGTCTCTGCTTAGGGCTACATCAACAGCAAACAAACCATAGAGATAGAACTTGAAACTGCTGTATTGTGTCAAGATTCAAAGAGCTAGCACAAACCGTGTTTGATTTAGAGTTCCAAATAAATGTATCCTTATAGGAGAAAACAGAGTGAAACCTCAAAATGAAACCGGTTACTGCAAACGAACAGTTTAACCTAGAAGAACGAAATTTGGCGAGCCTAGTGGGATTGGTGTACTGATCATTACCTGAAAGTATCATCAAGATTGGGTGAAAAAGTGTTTGCTGAGATTTTAGGAAACTCGTAGTTTTTTGGAAGCTTGGCAGGCCCTTTCCATGAAAGTGATTCTCGCCAGTCTCTGCTTAGGGCTACATCAACAGCAAACAAACCATAGAGATAGAACTTGAAACATCTTTATTGTGTCAAGTTTCAAAGAGCTAGCACAAACCGTGTTTGATTGAGAGTTCCAAATACATGTATCCCTATAGGAGAAAACAGAGTGAAACCTCAAAATGAAAACGGTTACTGAAAACCAATGGTTTAACCTAGAAGAACGAAATTTGGCGAGCCAAGTGGGATTGGTGTACTGATCATTACCTGAAAGTATCATCAAGATTGGTTGAGAAAGTGTTTGCTGAGATTTCAGGCAACTCGTAGTTTTTTGGAAGCTTGGCAGGCCCTTTCCATGAAAGTGATTCTCGCCAGTCTCTGCTTAGGGCTATATCAACAGCAAACAAACCATAGAGATAGAACTTGAAACTTCTTTATTGTGTCAAGATTCAAAGAGCTAGCACAAACCGTCTTTGATTTAGAGTTCCAAATACATGTATCCCTATAGGAGAAAACAGAGTGAAACCTCAAAATGAAAACGGTTACTGCAAACGAACAGTTTAACCTAGAAGAACAAAATTTGGCGAGCCAAGTGGGATTGGTGTACTGATCATTACCTGAAAGTATCATCAAGATGGGGTGAAAAAGTGTTTGCTGAGATTTCAGGCAACTCGTAGTTTTTTAGAAGCTTGTCAGGCCCTTTCCATGAAAGTGATTCTCCCCAATCTCTGCTTAGGGCTACATCAACCGCAAACAAACCATAGTGATAGAACTTGAAACTTCTTTATTGTGTCAAATTTCAAAGAGCTGGCACAAACCGTGTTTGATTTAGAGTTCCAAATACATGTATCCCTATAGGAGAAAACAGAGTGAAACCTCAAAATGAAAACCGTTACTGAAAACAAACGGTTTAACCTAGAAGAACGAAATTTGGTGAGCCATGTGGGATTGATGTACTGATCATTACCTGAAAGTATCATCAAGATTGGGTGAAAAAATATTTGCTGAGATTTCAGGCAACTCGTAGTTTTTTGGAAGCTTGGCAGGCGCTTTCCATGAAAGTGATTCTCGCCAGTCTCTGCTTAGGGCTACATCAACAGCAAAAAAACCATAGAGATAGAACTTGAAATCGCTTTATTTTGTCAAGTTTCAAAGAGCTAGCAAAAACCGTGTTTGATTTAGAGTTTCAAATACATGTATCCCTATAGGAGAAAACAGAGTGAAACCTCAAAATGAAAACGGTTACTGCAAACGAACGGTTTAACCTAGAAGAACGAAATTTGGCGAGCCAAGTGGGATTGGTGTACTGATCATTACCTGAAAGTATCATCAAGATTGGGTGAAAAACTGTTTGCTGAGATTGCAGGCAAGTCGTAGTTTTTTGGAAGCTTGGCAGGCCCTTTCCATGAAAGTGATTCTCGCCAGTCTATGCTTAGGGCTACATGAACAGCAAACAAACCATAGAGATAGAACTTGAAATTGCTTTATTGTGTCAAGTTTCAAAGAGCTAGCACAAACCGTGTTTGATTGAGAGTTTCAAATGCATGTATTCCTATAGGAGAAAACAGAGTGATACCTCAAAATGAAACCGGTTACTGCAAACGAATGGTTTAACCTAGAAGAACGAAATTTGGCGAGCCAAGTGGGATTGGTGTACTGATCATTACTTGAAAGTATCATCAAGATTGGGTTAAAAACTGTTTGCTGAGATTTCAGGCAACTCCTAGTTTTTTGGTAGCTTGGCAGGCCCTTTCCATGAAAGTGCTTCTCGCCAGTCTCTGCTTAGGGCTACATCAACAGCAAACAAACCATAGAGATAGAACTTGAAACTGCTGTATTGTGTCAAGATTCAAAGAGCTAGCACAAACCGTGTTTGATTTAGAGTTCCAAATACATGTATCCTTATAGGAGAAAACAGAGTGAAACCTCAAAATGAAACCGGTTACTGCAAACGAACAGTTTAACCTAGAAGAACGAAATTTGGCGAGCCAAGTGGGATTGGTGTACTGATCATTACCTGAAAGTATCATCAAGATTGGGTGAAAAACTGTTTGCTGAGATTGCAGGCAAGTCGTAGTTTTTTGGAAGCTTGGCAGGACCTTTCCATGAAAGTGATTCTCGCCAGTCTCTGCTTAGGGCTACATCAATAGCAAACAAACCATAGAAATAGAACTTGAAACTGCTTTATTGTGTCAAGTTTCAAAGAGCTAGCACAAACCGTGTTTGATTTAGAGTTTCAAATACATGTATCCCTATAGGAGAAAACAGAGTGAAACCTCAAAATAAAATGGTTACTGCAAACGAACGGTTGAACCTAGAAGAACGAAATTTGGCGAGCCTAGTGGGATTGGTGTACTGATCATTACCTGAAAGTATCATCAAGATTGGGTGAAAAAGTGTTTGCTGAGATTTCAGGCAACTCGTAGTTTTTTGGAAGCTTGGCAGGCCCTTTCCATGAAAGTGCTTCTCGCCAGTCTCTGCTTAGGGCTACATCAACAGCAAACAAACCATACAGATAGAACTTGAAACTGCTTCATTGTGTCAAGTTTCAAAAAGCTAGCACAAACCGTGTTTGATTTAGAGTTCCAAATACATGTATCCCTATAGGAGAAAACAGAGTGAAACCTCAAAATGAAAACGGTTACTGCAAAGGAACGGTTTATCCTAGAAGAACGAAATTTGGTGAGCCAAGTGGGATTTGTGTACTGATCATTACCTAAAAGTATCATCAAGATTGGGTGAAAAAGTGTTTGCTGAGATTTCAGGCAACTCGTAGTTTTTTGGAAGCTTGGCAGGCACTTTCCATGAAAGTGATTCTCGCCAGTCTCTGCTTAGGGATACATCAACAGCAAACAAATCACAGAGATAGAACTTGAAACTCTTGTATTGTGTCAAGTTTCAAAGAGCTAGCAAAAACCGTGTTTGATTTAGTGTTCCAAATACATGTATTCCTATAGGAGAAAACAGAGTGAAACCTCAAAATGAAAACGGTTATTGCAAACGAACGGTTTAACCTAGAAGAACGAAATTTGGCGAGCCAAGTGGGATTGGTGTACTGATCATTACCTGAAAGTATCATCAAGATTGGGTGAAAAAGTGTTTGCTGAGATTTCAGGCAACTCATAGTTTTTTGGAAGCTTGGCAGGCCCTTTCCATGAAAGTGATTCTTGCCAGTCTCTGCTTAGGGCTACATCAACAGCAAACAAACCATAGATATAGAACTTGAAACTTCTTTATTGTGTAAAGTTTCAAATAGCTAGCACAAACCGTCTTTGATTTAGAGTTCCAAATACATGTATCCCTATAGGAGAAAACAGAGTGAAACCTCAAAATGAAAACGGTTACTGCAAACGAACGGTTAAACCTAGAAAAACGAAATTTGGCAAGCCAAGTGAGATTGGTGTACTGATCATTACCTGAAAGTATCATCAAGATTGGGTGAAAAAGTGTTTGCTGAGATTTCAGGCAACTCGTAGTTTTTTGGAAGCTTGGCAGGCCCTTTTCATGAAAGTGATTCTCGCCAGTCTCTGCTTAGGGCTACATCAACAGCAAACAAACCATAGAGATAGAAATTGAAACTGCTTATTGTGTCAATTTTCAAAGAGCTAGCACAAACCGTGTTTGATTTAAAGTTCAAAATACATGTATCCCAATAGGAGAAAACAGAGTGAAACGTCAAAATGAAAATGGTTAATGCTAACGAACGGTTTAACCTACAAAAACGAAATTTGGGGAGCCAAGTGGGATTGGTGTACTGATCATTACCTGAAAGTATCATCAAGATTGGGTGAAAAAGTGTTTGCTGAGATTCCAGTCAACTCGTAGTTTTTTGGAAGCTTGGCAGGCACTTTCCATGAAAGTGATTCTCGCAAGTCACTGCTTAGGGCTACATTAACAGCAAAAAAACCATAGAGATAGAACTTGAAACTGCTTTATTGTGTCAAGTTTCAAAGAGCTAGCAAAAACCGTGTTTGATTTAGAGTTCCAAATACATGTATCCCTATAGGAGAAAACAGAGTGAAAAATCAAAATGAAAACGGTTACTGCAAACGAACGGTTTAACCTAGAAGAACGAAATTTGGCCAGCCAAGTGGGATTGGTGTACTGATCATTACCTAAAAGTATCATCAAGATTGGGTGAAAAAGTGTTTGCTGAGATTTCAGGCAACTCATAGTTTTTTGGAAGCTTGGCAGGCCCTTTCCATGAAAGTGATTCTTGCCAGTCTCTGCTTAGGGCTACATCAACAGCAAACAAACCATAGATATAGAACTTGAAACTTCTTTATTGTGTAAAGTTTCAAATAGCTAGCACAAACCGTCTTTGATTTAGAGTTCCAAATACATGTATCCCTATAGGAGAAAACAGAGTGAAACCTCAAAATGAAAACGGTTACTGCAAACGAACGGTTAAACCTAGAAGAACGAAATTTGGCAAGCCAAGTGGGATTGGTGTACTGATCATTACCTGAAAGTATCATCAAGATTGGGTGAAAAAGTGTTTGCTGAGATTTCAGGCAACTCGTAGTTTTTTGGAAGCTTGGCAGGCCCTTTTCATGAAAGTGATTCTCGCCAGTCTCTGCTTAGGGCTACATCAACAGCAAACAAACCATAGAGATAGAAATTGAAACTGCTTATTGTGTCAATTTTCAAAGAGCTAGCACAAACCGTGTTTGATTTAAAGTTCAAAATACATGTATCCCAATAGGAGAAAACAGAGTGAAACGTCAAAATGAAAATGGTTAATGCTAACGAACGGTTTAACCTACAAAAACGAAATTTGGCGAGCCAAGTGGGATTGGTGTACTGATCATTACCTGAAAGTATCATCAAGATTGGGTGAAAAAGTGTTTGCTGAGATTCCAGGCAACTCGTAGTTTTTTGGAAGCTTGGCAGGCACTTTCCATGAAAGTGATTCGCGCCAGTCTCTGCTTAGGGCTACATTAACAGCAAAAAAACCATAGAGATAGAACTTGAAACTGCTTTATTGTGTCAAGTTTCAAAGAGCTAGCAAAAACCGTGTTTGATTTAGAGTTCCAAATACATGTATCCCTATAGGAGAAAACAGAGTGAAAAATCAAAATGAAAACGGTTACTGCAAACGAACGGTTGAACCTAGAAGAACGAAATTTGGCGAGCCAAGTGGGATTGTTGTACTGATCATTACCTGAAAGTATCATCAAGATTGGGTGAAAAAGTGTTTGCTGAGATTTCAGGCAACTCGTAGTTTTTTGGAAGCTTGGCAGGCCCTTTCCATGAAAGTGATTCTCGCCAGTCTCTGCTTAGGGCTACATCAACAGCAAAGAAACCATAGAGATAGAACTTGAAACTGCTGTATTGTGTCAAGTTTCAAAGACCTAGCACAAACCGTGTTCGATTTAGAGTTCAAAATACATGTATCCCTATAGGAGAAAACAGAGTGAAACCTCAAAATGAAAACGGTTACTGCAAACGAACGGTTTAACCTAGAAGAACGAAATTTGGCGAGCCAAGTGGGATTGGTGTACTGATCATTACCTGAAAGTATCATCAAGATTGGGTGAAAAAATGTTTGCTGAGATTTAAGGGAACTCGTAGTTTTTTGGAAGCTTGGCAGGCCCTTTCCACGAAAGTGATTCTCGCCATTCTCTGCTTAGGGCTACATCAACAGCAAACAAACCATAGAGATAGAACTTGAAATTGCTTTATTGTGTCAAGTTTCAAAGAGCTAGCACAAACCGTGTTTGATTGAGAGTTTCAAATGCATGTATTCCTATAGGAGAAAACAGAGTGATACCTCAAAATGAAACCGGTTACTGCAAACGAATGGTTTAACCTAGAAGAACGAAATTTGGCGAGCCAAGTGGGATTGGTGTCCTGATCATTACTTGAAAGTATCATCAAGATTGGGTTAAAAACTGTTTGCTGAGATTTCAGGCAACTCCTAGTTTTTTGGTAGCTTGGCAGGCCCTTTCCATGAAAGTGCTTCTCGCCAGTCTCTGCTTAGGGCTACATCAACAGCAAAGAAACCATAAAGATAGAACTTGAAACTTCTTTATTGTGTCAAGTTTCAAAGAGCTAGCACAAACCGTCTTTGATTTAGAGTTCCAAATACATGTATCCCTATAGGAGAAAACAGAGTGAAACCTCAAAATGAAAACGGTTACTGCAAACGAACGGTTGAACCTAGAAGAACGAAATTTGGCGAGCCAAGTGGGATTGGTGTACTGATCATTACCTGAAAGTATCATCAAGATTGAGTGAAAAAGTGTTTGCTGAGATTTCAGGCAACTCGTATTTTTTTGGAAGCTTGGCAGGTCCTTTCAATGAAAGTGATTCTCGTCATTCTCTGCTTAGGGCTACATCAACTGCAAACAAACAATAGAAATAGAACGTCAAACTGCTGTATTGTGTCAAGTTTCAAAGAGCTAGCAAAAACCGTGTTTGCTTTAGAGTTCCAAATACATGTATCCCTATAGGAGAAAACAGAGTGAAAAATCAAAATGAAAACGGTTACTGCAAACGAACGGTTTATCCTAGAAGAACGAAATTTGGCGAGCCAAGTGGGATTGTTGTACTGATCATTACCTGAAAGTATCATCAAGATTGGGTGAAAAAGTGTTTGCTGAGATTTCAGGCAACTCGTAGTTTTTTGGAAGCTTGGCAGGCACTTTCCATGAAAGTGATTCTCGCCAGTCTCTGCCTAGGGCTACATCAACAGCAAAGAAACCATAGAGATAGAACTTGAAACTGCTGTATTGTGTCAAGTTTCAAAGAGGTAGCACAAACCGTGTTCGATTTAGAGTTCAAAATACATGTATCCCTATAGGAGAAAACAGAGTGAAACCTCAAAATGAAAACGGTTACTGCAAACGAACGGTTTATCCTAGAAGAACGAAATTTGGCGATCCAAGTGGGATTGGTGTACTGATCATTACCTGAAAGTATCATCAAGATGGGGTGAAAAAGTGTTTGCTGAGATTTCAGGCAACTCGTAGTTTTTTGGAAGCTTGGCAGGCCCTTTCCATGAACGTGATTCTCGCCAGTCTCTGCTTAGGGCTACATCAACAGCAAACAAACCATAGAGATAGAACTTGAAACATCTTTATTGTGTCATGTTTCAAAGAGCTAGCACAAACCGTGTTTGATTGAGAGTTCCAAATACATGTATCCCTATAGGAGAAAACAGAGTGAAACCTCAAAATGAAAACGGTTACTGAAAACCAATGGTTTAACCTAGAAGAACGAAATTTGGCGAGCCAAGTGGGATTGGTGTACTGATCATTACCTGAAAGTATCATCAAGATTGGGTGAGAAAGTGTTTGCTGAGATTTCAGGCAACTCGTAGTTTTTTGGAAGCTTGGCAGGCCCTTTCCATGAAGTGATTCTCGCCAGTCTCTGCTTAGGGCTACATCAACAGCAAACAAACCATAGAGATAGAACTTGAAACTTCTTTATTGTGTCAAGTTTCAAAGAGCTAGCACAAACCGTCTTTGATTTAGAGTTCCAAATACATGTATCCCTATAGGAGAAAACAGAGTGAAACCTCAAAATGAAAACGTTTACTGCAAACGAACGGTTGAACCTAGAAGAACGAAATTTGGCGAGCCAAGTGGGATTGGTGTACTGATCATTACCTGAAAGTATCATCAAGATTGGGAGAAAAAGTGTTTGCTGAGATTCCAGGCAACTCGTAGTTTTTTGGAAGCTTGGCAGGCACTTTCCATGAAAGTGATTCGCGCCAGTCTCTGCTTAGGGCTACATTAACAGCAAAAAAACCATAGAGATAGAACTTGAAACTGCTTTATTGTGTCAAGTTTCAAATAGCTAGCAAAAACCGTGTTTGATTTAGAGTTCCAAATACATGTATCCCTATAGGAGAAAACAGAGTGAAAAATCAAAATGAAAACGGTTACTGTAAACGAACGGTTGAACCTAGAAGAACGAAATTTGGCAAGCCAAGTGGGATTGTTGTACTGATCATTACCTGAAAGTATCATCAAGATTGGGTGAAAAAGTGTTTGCTGAGATTTCAGGCAACTCGTAGTTTTTTGGAAGCTTGGCAGGCCCTTTCCATGAAAGTGATTCTCGCCAGTCTCTGCTTAGGGCTACATCAACAGCAAAGAAACCATAGAGATAGAACTTGAAACTGCTGTATTGTGTCAAGTTTCAAAGAGCTAGCACAAACCGTGTTCAATTTAGAGTTCAAAATACATGTATCCCTATAGGAGAAAACAGAGTGAAACCTCAAAATGAAAACGGTTACTGCAAACGAACGGTTTAACCTAGAAGAACGAAATTTGGCGAGCCAAGTGGGATTGGTGTACTGATCATTACCTGAAAGTATCATCAAGATTGGGTGAAAAAATGTTTGCTGAGATTTAAGGCAACTCGTAGTTTTTTGGAAGCTTGGCAGGCCCTTTCCATGAAAGTGATTCTCGCCAGTCTCTGCTTAGGGCTACATCAACAGCAAACAAACCATAGAGAAAGAACTTGAAATTGCTTTATTGTGTCAAGTTTCAAAGAGCTAGCACAAACCGTGTTTGATTGAGAGTTTCAAATGCATGTATTCCTATAGGAGAAAACAGAGTGATACCTCAAAATGAAACCGGTTACTGCAAACGAATGGTTTAACCTAGAAGAACGAAATTTGGCGAGCCAAGTGGGATTGGTGTACTGATCATTACTTGAAAGTATCATCAAGATTGGGTTAAAAACTGTTTGCTGAGATTTCAGGCAACTCCTAGTTTTTGGTAGCTTGGCAGGCCCTTTCCATGAAAGTGCTTCTCGCCAGTCTCTGCTTAGGGCTACATCAACAGCAAACAAACCATAGAGATAGAACTTGAAACTGCTGTATTGTGTCAAGATTCAAAGAGCTAGCACAAACCGTGTTTGATTTAGAGTTCCAAATAAATGTATCCTTATAGGAGAAAACAGAGTGAAACCTCAAAATGAAACCGGTTACTGCAAACGAACAGTTTAACCAAGAAGAACGAAATTTGGCGAGCAAAGTGGGATTGGTGTACTGATCATTACCTGAAAGTATCATCAAGATTGGGTGAAAAAGTGTTTGCTGAGATTTCAGGCAACTCGTAGTTGTTTGGAAGCCTGGCAGGTCCTTTCCATGAAAGTGATTCTTGCCAGTCTCTGCTTTAGGCTACATCAACAGCAAACGAACCATCGAGATAGAACATGAAACTGCTTTATTGTGTCAAGTTTCAAAGAGCTAGCACAAACCGTGTTTGATTTAGAGTTTCAAATACATGTATCCCAATAGGAGAAAACAGAGTGAAACCTCAAAATAAAACGGTTACTGCAAACGAACGGTTTAACCTAGAAGAACGAATTTTGGCGAGCCTAGTGGGATTGGTGTACTGATCATTACCTGAAAGTATCATCAAGATTGGGTCAAAAAGTGTTTGCTGAGATTTCAGGCAACTCGTAGTTTTTTGGAAGCTTGGCAGGCCCTTTCCATGAAAGTGATGCTCGCCAGTCTCTGCTTAGGGCTAAATCAACAGCAAACAAACCATAGAGATAGAACTTGTAACATCTTTATTGTGTCAAGTTTCAAAGAGCTAGCACAAACCGTGTTTGATTGAGAGTTCCAAATACATGGATCCCTATAGTAGAAAACAGAGTGAAACCTCAAAATGAAAACGGTTACAGAAAACCAATGGTTTAACCTAGAAGAACGAAATTTGGCGAGCCAAGTGGGATTGGTGTACTGATCATTACCTGAAAGTATCATCAAGATTGGGTGAGAAAGTGTTTGCTGAGATTTCAGGCAACTCGTAGTTTTTTGGAAGCTTGGCAGGCCCTTTCCATGAAAGTGATTCTCGCCAGTCTCTGCTTAGGGCTACATCAACAGCAAACAAACCATAGAGATAGAACTTGAAACTTCTTTATTGTGTCAAGTTTCAAAGAGCTAGCACAAACCGTCTTTGATTTAGAGTTCCAAATACATGTATCCCTATAGGAGAAAATAGAGTGAAACCTCAAAATGAAAACGGTTACTGCAAACGAACGGTTGAACCTAGAAGAACGAAATTTGGCGAGGCAAGTGGGATTGGTGTACTGATCATTACCTGAAAGTATCATCAAGATTGGGTGAAAAAGTGTTTGCTGAGATTTCAGGCAACTCGTAGTTTTTTGGAAGCTTGGCAGGCCCTTTTCATGAAAGTGATTCTCACCAGTCTCTGCTTAGGGCTACATCAACAGCAAACAAACCATAGAGATAGAAATTGAAACTGCTTATTGTGTCAATTTTCAAAGAGCTAGCACAAACCGTGTTTGATTTAAAGTTCAAAATACATGTATCCCAATAGGAGAAAACAGAGTGAAACCTCAAAATGAAAATGGTTAATGCTAACGAACGGTTTAACCTACAAAAACGAAATTTGGCGATCCAAGTGGGATTGGTGTACTGATCATTACCAGAAAGTATCATCAAGATTGGGTGAAAAAGTGTTTGCTGAGATTCCAGGCAACTCGTAGTTTTTTGGAAGCTTGGCAGGCACTTTCCATGAAAGTGATTCGCGCCAGTCTCTGCTTAGGGCTACATTAACAGCAAAAAAACCATAGAGATATAACTTGAAACTGCTTTATTGTGTCAAGTTTCAAATAGCTAGCAAAAACCGTGTTTGATTTAGAGTTCCAAATACATGTATCCCTATAGGAGAAAACAGAGTGAAAAATCAAAATGAAAACGGTTACTGCAAATGAACGGTTGAACCTAGAAGAACGAAATTTGGCGAGCCAAGTGGGATTGTTGTACTGATCATTACCTGAAAGTATCATCAAGATTGGGTGAAAAAGTGTTTGCTGAGATTTCAGGCAACTCGTAGTTTTTTGGAAGCTTGGCAGGCCCTTTCCATGAAAGTGATTCTCGCCAGTCTCTTCTTAGGGCTACATCAACAGCAAAGAAACCATAGAGATAGAACTTGAAACTGCTGTATTGTGTCAAGTTTCAAAGAGCTAGCACAAACCGTGTTCGATTTAGAGTTCCAAATACATGTATCCCTATAGGAGAAAACAGAGTGAAACCTCAAAATGAAAACGGTTACTGCAAACGAACGGTTTAACCTAGAAGAACAAAATTTGGCGAGCCAAGTGGGATTGGTGTACTGATCATTACCTGAAAGTATCATCAAGATTGGGTGAGAAAGTGTTTGCTGAGATTTCAGGGAACTCGTAGTTTTTTGGAAGCTTGGCAGGCCCTTTCCATGAAAGTGATTCTCGCCAGTCTCTGCTTAGGGCTACATCAACAGCAAACAAACCATAGAGATAGAACTTGAAACTTCTTTATTGTGTCAAGTTTCAAAGAGCTAGCACAAACCGTCTTTGATTAAAGTTCCAAATACATGTATCCCTATAGGAGAAAACAGAGTGAAACCTCAAAATGAAAACGGTTACTGCAAACGAACGGTTAAACCTAGAAGAACGAAATTTGGCGAGCCAAGTGGGATTGGTGTACTGATCATTACCTGAAAGTATCATCAAGATTGGGTTAAAAAGTGTTTGCTGAGATTTCAGGCAACTCGTAGTTTTTTGGAAGCTTGGCAGGCCCTTTTCATGAAAGTGATTCTCGCCAGTCTCTGCTTAGGGCTACATCAACAGCAAACAAACCATAGAGATAGAAATTGAAACTGCTTATTGTGTCAATTTTCAAAGAGCTAGCACAAACCGTGTTTGATTTAAAGTTCAAAATACATGTATCCCAATAGGAGAAAACAGAGTGAAACCTCAAAATGAAAATGGTTAATGCTAACGAACGGTTTAACCTACAAAAACGAAATTTGGCGAGCCAAGTGGGATTGGTGTACTGATCATTACCAGAAAGTATTATCAAGATTGGGTGAAAAAGTGTTTGCTGAGATTTCAGGCAACTCGTAGTTTTTTGGAAGCTTGGCAGGCCCTTTCCATGAAAGTGATTCTCGCCAGTCTCTGCTTAGGGCTACATCAACAGCAAAGAAACCATAGAGATAGAACTTGAAACTGCTGTATTGTGTCAAGTTTCAAAGAGCTAGCACAAACCGTGTTCGATTTAGAGTTCAAAATACATGTATCCCTATAGGAGAAAACAGAGTGAAACCTCAAAATGAAAACGGTTACTGCAAACGAACGGTTTAACCTAGAAGAACGAAATTTGGCGAGCCAAGTGGGATTGGTGTACTGATCATTACCTGAAAGTATCATCAAGATTGGGTGAAAAAATGTTTGCTGAGATTTAAGGGAACTCGTAGTTTTTTGGAAGCTTGGCAGGCCCTTTCCATGAAAGTGATTCTCGCCAGTCTCTGCTTAGGGCTACATCAACAGCAAACAAACCATAGAGATAGAACTTGAAATTGCTTTATTGTGTCAAGTTTCAAAGAGCTAGCACAAACCGTGTTTGATTGAGAGTTTCAAATGCATGTATTCCTATAGGAGAAAACAGAGTGATACCTCAAAATGAAACCAGTTACTGCAAACGAATGGTTTAACCTAAAAGAACAAAATTTGGCGAGCCAAGTGGGATTGGTGTACTGATCATTACCTGAAAGTATCATCAAGATGGGGTGAAAAAGTGTTTGCTGAGATTTCAGGCAACTCGTAGTTTTTTAGAAGCTTGTCAGGCCCTTTCCATGAAAGTGATTCTCCCCAATCTCTGCTTAGGGCTACATCAACCGCAAACAAACCATAGTGATAGAACTTGAAACTTCTTTATTGTGTCAAATTTCAAAGAGCTGGCACAAACCGTGTTTGATTTAGAGTTCCAAATACATGTATCCCTATAGGAGAAAACAGAGTGAAACCTCAAAATGAAAACCGTTACTGAAAACAAACGGTTTAACCTAGAAGAACGAAATTTGGTGAGCCATGTGGGATTGGTGTACTGATCATTACCTGAAAGTATCATCAAGATTGGGTGAAAAAATATTTGCTGAGATTTCAGGCAACTCGTAGTTTTTTGGAAGCTTGGCAGGCGCTTTCCATGAAAGTGATTCTCGCCAGTCTCTGCTTAGGGCTACATCAACAGCAAAAAAACCCTAGAGATAGATCTTGAAATCGCTTTATTTTGTCAAGTTTCAAAGAGCTAGCAAAAACCGTGTTTGATTTAGAGTTTCAAATACATGTATCCCTATAGGAGAAAACAGAGTGAAACCTCAAAATGAAAACGGTTACTGCAAACGAACGGTTTAACCTAGAAGAACGAAATTTGGCGAGCCAAGTGGGATTGGTGTACTGATCATTACCTGAAAGTATCATCAAGATTGGGTGAAAAAATGTTTGCTGAGATTTAAGGCAACTCGTAGTTTTTTGGAAGCTTGGCAGGCCCTTTCCATCAAAGTGATTCTCGCCAGTCTCTGCTTAGGGCTACAACAACAGCAAACAAACCATAGAGATAGAACTTGAAATTGCTTTATTGTGTCAAGTTTTAAAGAGCTAGCACAAACCGTGTTTGATTGAGAGTTTCAAATGCATGTATTCCTATAGGAGAAACAGAGTGATACCTCAAAATGAAACCGGTTACTGCAAACGAATGGTTTAACCTAGAAGAACGAAATTTGGCGAGCCAAGTGGGATTGGTGTACTGATCATTACTTGAAAGTATCATCAAGATTGGGTTAAAAACTGTTTGCTGAGATTTCAGGAAACTCCTAGTTTTTTGGTAGCTTGGCAGGCCCTTTCCATGAAAGTGCTTCTCGCCAGTCTCTGCTTAGGGCTACATCAATAGCGAACAAACCATAGAAATAGAACTTGAAACTGCTTTATTGTGTCAAGTTTCAAAGAGCTAGCACAAACCGTGTTTGATTTAGAGTTTCAAATACATGTATCCCTATAGGAGAAAACAGAGTGAAACCTCAAAATAAAATGGTTACTGCAAACGAACGGTTTATCCTAGAAGAACGAAATTTGGCGAGCCTAGTGGGATTGGTGTACTGATCATTACCTGAAAGTATCATCAAGATTGGGTGAAAAAGTGTTTGCTGAGATTTCAGGCAACTCGTAGTTTTTTGGAAGCTTGGC